>NC_056727.1:869000271-869057771 GCF_019279795.1 Protopterus annectens | reverse complement strand
CCAACATACTGGCTGACAGGTTCAGTGCAAACTTCTCCCCCCTCCAAAAGGAGAGATATCTATACCAGAGGATTGTAGCCCCCAAACATCTCCAACACCCAGGTGAGAACTGCTCTCTCCAAAGCAAAAACACAGCATCCATGGGACCGGATGGTGTCCCGGCTGTGTGCTCCACAAACTCAATGAGGAATTAAACCCGCAGTTAGGACAGCTGTTTAATCTTAGCCTCACCTCAGGATATGTACCCAAGGAGTGGCGCAGGGCGACTGTGGTCCCACTTCACAAGGGCGGTGCCTCCACCGACCCTGGAAATTACCGTCCCATTAGCTTGACAAGCCTTATCTGCAAAGCCATGGAGAGGATCATAATGGAACTCATAAATAAAGACATAGGGAACTTGCAGACTTTGGATCCAACCCAGTTTGGCTTTGTCAAAGGCAGATCATGCCTTTTAAACTTGGTTGACTTTTCGAGACAGTCACCAAGGCCATTGATGAGGGAAAGGCAGTCCATACAGCCTACCTTGACCTGGCAAAGGCCTTCGACACAATACCCACTCAGGTATCATCGAAAACTCATCAGCTTGAATGTAAACCCATACATCACAAGATGGGTTGCAAACTGGCTAAGTGACAGAACCCACAGGGTCAGAGTTGCTGGAGCCATGTCAGACTCAAAGCCTGTCACAAGTGGTGTCCCACAGGGATCAGTCCTGGGTCCACTCTTGTTCGGCATCTACTTTTCTGAAGTACAAGCAAACACAGGAGGGTTATGGCTGACAAAGTTTGCAGATGACTGCAAACTGGGCGCCATAGTCGAAAACACATCTGACACAGATATCCTTCAGAAGGGCCTCACAGAAACGGATAACTGGTGCCAGAGCCATGGCCTAAAGTTAAATGCCAAGAAATGCATAGTCATACCTGGGAAAACAAGGTTACCCTAGCTACCATATAGGTGGCAATCCACTGAGCACAGAAGAAGTCATCAGGGATCTGGGGACCCAGGTTGACAGTAGCCTTCGTTTGACACTCATGTTGCTAAAGTAGTTAGGAAAACCTTCTACATTGCCCACCTGATCATGAAGGGATTCACATCTAGATCAAGGGAGGTCATCGTCCCCCTGTACTCATCACTCATTAGACCTATGATTGAGTACAATGCCCCATTCGGAATGTATCTGACCCGACACCTGCAGCAGCTGGAAAGGCCCCAAAAGTTCCTCACCAAAAGGATAAAGGGTCTCAAAATATGTCTTATGCTGCCCGACTGAAAGAACTCCAGCTCTATTCAGTCTCATACCGCTTGCTCAGAGGTGACCTGTGCCTGACATATAAGGCCATGTCAAACCCTGATTTGATGAATATGCTTCACCTCAAAAATCTAGATCCCTCAGAACCACAAGGGCGGAGACTTAAACCTTGACACGGTTATTAATAGAACGTGCTGGAGGGACAGATTCATCACCCAGAGACTCCCTATGCTGTGGAACAAAATCCCGGTACATGTGAGGCAGAGCACCTCGCTGGCCTTGTTCAAGAGGAATCTTGACCAATGGATGGGGGATCGCAGATATACCCCAGGGATTACTTCAGTGTCACTGCTTGACAGAGGCACAGCAAAATAATAGGCATAGTTTTATTCAAACTAAAGGGGTGGCGAAAGCCAAATAACTATGGGCTAGGCTTATAAATGCCCTTGGGCAGATAGCCTAGTATGAACCTATGAACCTATGAACTACTGTACACACTACAACAAAATGTCCTGGTTTTGTCCTCAAATACAGCCCCTACTATACATAACATGTCTAGCAGTCTGATATCTCATTGGCTTGTTATCAGGTATAATGTCATTAATAATGGTGTACTGAACATATGCACCTCTTACTGCATGACATATGTACAAAGGTTGACAGAGTTGTGGCTGGAGGCACAAACACAGGGCCAATATTGACATGTTGCTGTCATAACCTCATACATTTACTGGTGTTACAGGGTTTGTTGTGACATATGTCTTCTGAGAGATATAAATTCAGTAACTCTCATGGCTGTCACCATGTACTGACTTGCAATCCTCAGACTATGCTACTACATTTCTAAAGCTAGGTCATCTGTGAGTAACACAAGACATGTAAGACTCCAAACACTGGCCAGTCTGCAGATAGCCCTACAGTTGGTGGTTTCCTCAACCACATAACACTGTCATGACAGGTATTAAATCATGTAGACTAGCCATATCCACACAAACCTTGTTGAACCAACATTACTTCAAAAGTAGAAGAGCAAGACTTACATTCTGTACTCATGTCTGGAACATCCCCCTCCTGTTTGTTGGCCTTGGCCTGTCTCCACTGTGTATGTTGTAAGAGGTATATCCCACTACCCTCTGTGCTGCTGTTTGCCAAACACTGACATGAAGTCCTGCTCACAGTGAATGAAAAAGGCCAACACCTACATGATGTTCCTAGTTATAGGACTGTGTTTCCATGCAATTGGCTATGGGAATGTTACCGCAGCTGTTCCACACGCAGTCAGCTAGTGGGGGACTGCAATTCGTGCACAGGCCATCAGCTGATCATAAGCATCACTTACAAAACACAAGCTGCTGCCTAAGCATAGCGGGTGTACTAATCCAAATCCACCAGAGAGGGAGTGAGAGAGACAAACAGAGAAAGGAAGTGGGTAGGAGAGTAAAAGCTAGGCATATTTGTGTCACACACTTACCAATATGGGGTTTCAAACCCCTGCCTAGATATTGCTATTACATGTTTATGCACTTATTGCATTTGCCACAGAGCTTACATGTTGGAGAGCTGTCCAAGGGTATATCTAAAGGTGAGTAACATCAGCAGCAATGATAAAGGAGGGATAAGGTAGGTGTCGTACATGTGCCTGTCCACAAAAGCAGGTGTCAAGGATGACACAGCCACACTCTCTCATGGACTCACACACATTATCACAGTTGGCAGGGTCAGGATTATACTTCCTAAATAACTTGTTTGCTATACTGCAGTATTACTCAGGTATCACATGCACCACATAGGTTATTAGGCTGATATGTGAGCAAAAGGGTATGTCATGGTGACTGACATCAGAAGGCATGCTTCAGGAGGACAATGGGAGGTGTAATGAGTGTGAATGGCTCCCAAATAATTAATCTCCACACACACACACACAGACACACACACACACACACACACACACACACACACACACAAGTTTGCCAGCACTGACATGCATGGGTTCATTGCTTCACAGGTGTGTAGTGGTTGACTGTGCCAGAAGGCTGTATAAGGCTAGGCAAAGGGTATACCTTGGCATCAGGCCACATGACAATGGTATGCATTGTGGATCAGGGGAGTAGTCTCTGGATTGGCCCACATAGGTGGGTATTGTATTCACCATCCACTCATCTGGGTTACTTTTGTGGGTGGCCAGTGCTGTGCAGTGTTTGCCATGTATGTGTTCTATATTCTATAACATGGATTGTGTCTGGGATGTACACATGTCCCACATAGGTTCATAGGTTGGTATTTGGCTATCAGCCCTAGGGCCTTTACAAGCCTAGCCATAACAATTCCCTGGCTATTTCTTCCCACAGTATTTACTTCCCTGGCCCCCTGTCTAGCAGGATGACTGACGTGATCTCTGGGGTGAATTTCTTATCACCCATCCAATCATCAAAGTCCCTTTTGAAGAGGGGCAAAGAGGCACTCTGCTTGACATGTATGGGCAGTAAATTCCAGAGTCTGTGGGTCAGGAACCTATCCCTCCAGCATGTTTTGTTCATTGTGATGACAAAGTTTAGATCTCTGGAGCATGTGTCTCTGAGGGGATTGGGATTTCTTTAAGTGTAGCATGTCCAAATGCTTTGGGTTTGACATGGCCTTGTATGTTAAGCAGAGATAGCCTCTGAGTAGACATTATGCAACAGAGTATAGATATTAGATGGTCAGCAGAGGGCATCTGCTTTAGGCCTGTGATTATTTTAGTGAGGTATTTCTATGGCCTTTCCAGTTGTTGCAGATGTTTTGAGAGGTACATACCAAATAGGGCATTGTATTCTATAATGGGTCTAATGAGGGATGAGTACAGTGGGACAATGACTTCCTTTTTTCTGGATGAAAAGCACTTAGTGATGAGGTGTGGCACATGGAAGGATTTCCTGGCTGCTGTGGAAATTTGGTTATTGAAGGTGAGACCACATGCATGTTCTGTGACATGTGAAAGTGTACCTGGGGTGTCTGGGGCATGTTGTGTGGACAGATTGTTATCATCTGATGTTGCATTCCTGACCTCATGTGGTAAGAACTGGCAATGGAACTCAGGTTGATCTTGCACCTTCATTGACAGCATGATATAGGTATTCACTGGTGTTAGTGGCCTCTGTCCATACAGGGCATGTGTATAAGGTATGGTATTTCCTTTGCGGGTTACATTTGCTGACTCTAGAGTTGTTGCAGGCATTCAGGGGGCACATAGCAAAGAACCACTGTATGCAATTATTTGCCTATTTTAGAGATGGAACAGGGTGCCATGTCCTCTGTAGTCCACTGCAATCACACCATGGTTACTATATGTGAGCAGTATTCAGGAAACTACCAACATAGTGGTTGTTGCCTAGCTAAGTGTGTTTGTGTATGAGAGATGGGTGGAGAGTGTTCTATGGTAATACAGGGGTTGCCTATATTGTTCCCCAAGCTATAATGTCACATGTAGGGGTATGGATGCCAACACCAGCATCTCTGCTGTTTGACATCTGTTGTCCTTGTGAGGTGGACAATGTAACATATAATAGGTCCTCCATATAAAAAATGGGCAAAACCCATCCTGCAATGAGTCCTGTTATTACACAATCACAGCTATCTCCACACAAGATACTGATGACACACACACACACACACACACACACACACACACACACACACACACACACACACACACACACACATACTCACAGTCTCACAGTTGCCATGTCTGGAATTAGAATTCCTACCTAACTAGTACATCACACTATAGCATTACACAGTTATAGCATGTGCCACAGAGCTTACAGGGGTACTCTTCACCAAAGGTGTATTTCAAGGTGCATAACATCAGCAGGCTTGCCAAAGTAGGGCAATGGAAAGTGTAGTGACTGTGAATGGCCTCAAAAGCACTGATCCCTACACAGACAAACACACACAGAGTTTCACAGTTGCCATGTCCAGGATTAGAACTCCTACCTAACTAGTACTTCACACTACAGCATTACACAGTTATAGCATGCACCGCAGAGCTTACAGGGCTACTCCTTCCCCAAATGTATATTTAAAAGTGAATGACATTAGCAGGCTTGCCAAAGTAGGGCAATGGAAAATGTAGTGACAGTAAATGGCCACAAAAGCATTGATCCCTACACAGAGAGGTATACACACACACACACACACATACACACGCACACAGTCTCACAGTTGCCATGTCTGGGATTAGAACTCCTACCTAACTAGTACATCACACTATAGCATTATGCAGTTATAGTACATGCCACAGAGCTTATAGGGCTACTCCTTCCCCAAAGGTGTATTTCAAGGTGTATGACATCAGCAGGCTTGCCAAAGTAAGGCATTGGAAATTGTAGTGACTGTGAATGGCCACAAAAGCATTGAGCCCTACACACACACACACACACACACACACACACACACACACACACACACACACACACACACACACACACACAGACAGTTGCCATGTCTGTGATTAGAACTCCTACCTAACTAGTACATCGCACTATAGCATTATGCAGTTATAGCACATGTCACTGAGCTCATAAGGCTACTCCTTCACCAAAGATGTATTTCATGGTGAATGACATCAGCAGGCTTGCCAAAGTAGGGCAATGGGGAGTGCAGTGTGGGAATGGGCCATAAACCATTCATCTGAAAGCACACACATAACACTGTCACACACAGGTTTTCATTTAACAGAAACATGCATGCAACTGCTAGATGAATGCTGACTTTTTCAATCATGTTACACAGTTATCACAAGCACCACAGACACTATAGTGCTGAGGAATATCTGAAGCAAATGTCTACAGTAATTGACATTTGCACATCATGTGGTTGTAGCCAATTGGATGTGTGCTGGGTGGGACAGGCCTCATGATGGGAAGCTCTTTGTCCTTGGATACATGTGGGTATTCCTATCTGATGTGTGTGCAAAGCAAGACTGGTGTGCAATGTGGTGTGTGCACAAACATATGCGATTGTCAGATATGTATAGTCCACTGTTGTTGCCAGATATCGGCTTCATTTCTGTAAGTGTGGGAGCATGCCCAGTACGACCTTCTGTATTGACTGTGTGAATTCCTTCCAGGTAGGTTGTACTCCAGTGCAGGCTTTTGTGGTCTACACTTACAGCTAGCAACCTGTTTCTGCTGGATATCTGTAGATCGGTTGACAATGTGGGGTAACAATGGGCAAAGGATAGTGGGTGTCTGTGCTGCTTCTGCTACATGATTTGGTGTTAGCAGAGATATTCAGACATATGTACTATTTTACACTGTGATGTATTATGTCATCAACTACTGACAGACATATTTGCTCGCAGTAATTTCCTGGGCAATGCAAGATGAATGAAGTTGTGTCCAATATTGTGGTCTGCAGCCTACATATTCTTGCACAATCATACCATTCTCGAGGGAGAGCTGCAGACACTTGCTGATGGGTCTGTATAAATGGTTCAGCACCTTGGTACTGTGGTGGCTGAGGACCCCATGCTTGTACATCCATCAACGTGACAGTATGGCCATATAACCTCTGTGGTCATACCTCACAGCTGTACAAATTCACACAAGTTGCCCAGAGGCAGGGCACATATTTCTGGTCATTACCCCTTCACAATGTGGTTTACAAGCAGGTTTGTCACCACCTATTCCTGCATTAGCAGGCAGAGATAGTGTGTGCCCACAGCTGAGTTTCAGATTTCACACACTCCATGGCATCCATGCTTCTACCCCCCCTCTGTTGTATCCTCTTCCGAACATTATGCAAATGTTATCTGATAAGTATCCTTATAGTTATCCCTTCATCCCTGCAGTATTTAGGGGTTGGTCTACAGTTCATGGAGTGGGACATGTTGGACATGCTACTGGGATTTGTCAATATGGCCTTGCATTTGGGTTCTGTGGACTATGTTATGTTGTTATTTGGGAGTCCATGAGATAACATACATTGGCAATGCAGTTGCGAGACAGGCCTTTGACAGAGGACTGTAGGGCATTTGTTAGTGATGCAGGCCATCTCTAGCAGACCAGTGCATTGTGTCACTCTTACAGTCCCAGGCTGCAAGCCATTATATTCCCCTGGGTTGACAGGGTAGGTGTGTAAGGTGTTAATCTCAATAGTTTCTTTCCTTATTGATTCATTGGTGTGGATGCTGGCAGGGTGCTGTTTACAGCTAGGGACTCACCTGCATGGGGAACCTCTTCAGCATGTTGCATTCTGTGGCTTTTCCCATGCATAGGTGGAGGTCATATTGTACTCATTACCAACAGCAGGGATAAGACCTATGAAGTATCTGTGGCTAATGGTGGGCTGAGCTGGGTGCATGAGTGCTGTGGAAGCTACTTGCAGCTGACTCACAGATACATGTGGGGCATTCCACTTATGCTGACCTGTGCAGGGACATCAGCAGTTTCTCAGCACTTCATACATGTGCCTTTTGTGGCCTGCCAGTGTTTGGCCAGATGACATCAGTATTCATTACTACACAGCCAACTAATGTGCTGCTAACCTGCATGTACAATTCCAAAGGTGTGTCCATTTGACAGTAACATTTTAAACACTCTCTAGCTAGGGTACTTCCACCTGTTTACTGTTTGTATGTCTGGGCCCACATTCATGCCATATCCATCTTTCAGATGGTGACAGATATTACATCCGAACAATTATTATGGATTACTGCTGGAATGTGTCTTGCTGGGATGCATTGTATTTGGCACTGCAGTTGTGAGAACTTGGCCCTGTCATCCACAGTACTGGCCATTGGCCAACAGGACACAACTCACCATACCTACATGCTGACCACTTTTACACAATATACAACGTTCACCAGCCTAGCACACACAGCCCTGCATATTGAACATTTGCTACAATCAATCCTGCTACTTTGGCCAGTTCAGGTAATCTGTGCTCCACTGTTATTATACCTACACATGAATGTTACTACATTTCTACATAGGATTGTGGGAGGGGGGGGACCTGATAACTGTACGCATTTGCTATGACTGTACTGGTATTTCAGGTACTCCATTTCATTCTGTATTCTGACCTATCATGTAGACTAGAGGCATATCAGTGTACTACAGTACTTAGCTTTTATTGGCATACATTTCAGTTTCAGACTTCTTACCCTTTAGAACATCCCTTTGCCTGACCTGTTGTAGTCTGTCTGTGTAGGTCTGGAGGGGGCTGTTCTCCATAGCTATCAATTAGAGGCCTTGATGCAGCCTTTCTTTGTGTTTGTCTACACCTGTCCTGCTGGCTGAGACTGTTGTTGGGTATGTGAGCCTCAATGATATGCATGTGTGTGTCCTATGGACACACATTTGGCCCACCACATGTCTTGCAGTGAGTTTTGTCACCTTGTCTAGTACTGCCTACTATGTTGACACCAGTATTTGTTAAGGATTTCATACTGCTTATATAGGTGTCTACTATCTGCTGGTATCCCATTCAGCTACCCGATTCCCTAACATGCTAACATCCATACCATAGATGCAGGTAGCAGAACATACTACTCCATTTAGCAATTGATAGTGAGTGCGACTTACGTTGTGGCTGTGCCAGTATTGAGGATGATGCTGGAGGACTTACTATGTCGGATGCACAAAGTACACTCCATATACATGGTTAAGCACAGGTAGTGTCATGTTTGGCATCCATTTTACTGTATGTGGGAGTCGTGAGTGAGGTGTCATTCCCTGGGTTCCTACCATGTCCGTGTATGTGCTATGCATTGCCTCTTTGCCAAGGCTTGGGCATACTGGGCACGCCTCTTTCTGCCTACTGGGGCAGGTTCAGGTTGTTCCTCCTCTGAGTCCTCCGTGCCTGTGCAGGCCTTGGCAATGGTGGGGGGCTGTGTGACCCTGCCCCATGCTGTTCCCGCTGCAGCTGTTTCTGCAGGATCATATTGTGTAGCATGGCACATACAAAGACAATTTGGGTATATGTAGCTGGTGTGTACTGCAAGGCTCCACAGCATATGTCCAGGCACCGGAACCATAACTTGAGCATCCCAAACATGTGCTCTGCTATGATTCTGGTCTGTGCATGTGCCTCATTGTGGAGTTCTTGTTCGGGTGTCTGTACATTTCTGATGGGTGTCATCAGCCATGGCTCAAGTACGTAACCAGCATCCCCCACTAAGTCGCCATATGGGATGTCTCCATTGGCAAATCTCTGGTACAGCTGAGTCATATGCCAGATGTGGGAGTCAGGATAGCTTCCAGGGCTGCCAGCACACACATTCATTATAATGCCCTGGGCATCGCAAACAACCTGGCAGTTGATGGAGGGGAAGCCCTTGCGGTTTATGTAGACTCTTCCCCACTCACCGGGTGGTTCTTGGATGTGTATGTGCATGCAGTCTGTATCACCCACGACCTCAGGGTATTCTGCTATTTGGTGGAAGAGATGCATATTGCTGGTCAACTCCTCATTGTTGAGGAAATATATGTCTCTCCGGCATGTGCTGACATGGCATCCAGGAACTGGTGGAGTACCCTGGATGCTGATGCCTGTGAGATCTCCATGATATCCCCAGTTGGCCTTTGGAAGGTATCTGTGGCTAGTATTCTTAAGCCTACACATACCTTGGTATCCACTAGGATGGGTTCCGCTCTGCTAGTGCTGTGTGTAAGGTGTGGCCGGCACAGCTCAACAATTTGCTGTAAGAGGTCCTTGTCCACCCTATAGCACTCCACTATCTTCAGCTCATGTAGCCCCTGGTAGGTTACCCTGGATCTGTACAGTCTTCTCCTCACTGTGGGTTGGTCATCAGCATTCTCATCCTCACCACCCTCAGCCTCTTCCACATGTTGAATTATGAGACAAATGCAGTCCCTATCATGTTGTTGCTTTTGTTAGGTAAAATTTCCCTGTTTGTGTACACCATTGGTGTAGAGTTTGTGGGAAAAAACAGAGGAAAAGGTGTTTGCATAGTTTAGAGTAGTGTGCTGGGCTGTGCTGCTGCCTGTGTAATTGGCTGATTCTGATGCATTTCACAGGCCAGCTATGCTAGTTCTCCTTGATTACCTTCCTACTGCTGTTTTCTTTTCCCATTGCCTTCCTGTTTAAGCCCTGAGGCACGCCGCACAAACACAGTGCTCAGATGTAAATGGAGCTGCTATTTCCTGGTTTACTTTTTTTGTTTAAAACCCAGTGAGTAGTGCGCACACCCATTAGGCAATGTAAAGTGTGCTTGACAGCTTCAGACACCCCCCCCTTCCTTAGCTCTTCTAAGCTAAGGGCAAACCCAAGCCACAGCTCCAATAAGCTTACAGTATGCCTTACACACCCCTCTATGATGTCAGCTAACTCTTCAGCTTGCACTATGGTTTTCCTGCTTCTACACGGTTAGGTACATGCCAGCCATGAGAGGAAATCTGTGATTCAGTATCATTTCTCTCATTTGCATTGAATTGCCTCCTAATGCCTAGATACAAGTCCCACACCGAGCCTTCCCCATTAGCAACCACTATTCACTGGCCTTGTTGTCTTCTGCCTGCCATTGACTATAATGGAAAAATTGTGATTTTGCAGAAAATGCTTTTTTCAAGGTTTTACTTTTATTTTCTGGCCAGTCCCATTTGCGCGCCACTGCCCTATGCTTAAACGGCTGAAATCGGCCAAAAAAAAAAAATAAAAGTTATTTTTTTTTTATTTTGCAACTGTTTTCCTTGCCGATGGCTATATATTTGGCCATTGGCATGCTTTCCACATTATATACACCCTTTATTTGGAGCTTTCATGGCTCCATTTTTGTAGTTTGCAGAAATGTACTCTTACTAACCGAGTACATTTCTGCAGGTTACACTAATCCTGCAATGACAGCTGCCAGCTTCCTGCATCACTCATTCACCTCATTTGCATGGTTTTCATCTGCAAATGGGATAATTAGCATGCAGGAGCTGTTTCCATGCAGGAATAGTGCAGGAGCAGTCGTGTACATCCGGGAGCTTGTTCCTGGATCTCTCCACAGTCATATTGCCTCCATGCATGCTGTGCAGAGCTTGCTAATTCCCGGGGCATGTGTTTTCTGTTGTAGCCTATGAACTATAGATGTAGCCCCCAGAAGAGACAATTCCCCATGCCATTTTCTACATAAAAAAGTGTTGGTCATTGCTAACAAATGACTTACCTCTGTAATAGTCTATAGAAAGAAGGATTACAGAATAAACAGTCAGCAAAAATGTTAAGAGGTAAGTGCGTTAGGAATTATAAATGAAAAACGTACTTTTATGCTCCATTTCAAATGTTTGGTAGGCAACAAGAATCAATATATTTCTTAAGATGGCATGGCATTCATTCATCAGGCTACAAAACTGGATGTTTGGTAACAAACGGATTTTGTGTTTAGGTGTTGCAAAAAGAAATGCATTTTAACTGTTGAGTGAATTTTTTAATGCTTTAAGAATAACAATGTATGACAAACTAGAAACAAAATTGCTAGTGAGTGTTTCTCATAAATACTACTCATGCTCCCCCAGATTTACTGTTCTTCCATGCAGGACTAGCTTAGTCTTGCATGGAAGCAGCCGTTTAGGAGCAGGACGGCAGCATGCCATGCATATTAATGAAGGCGCGCTGCCTGAGCTCCTAATCTTACACGGAGTGTGTAAGAGTGCAGGGGGGAGTGTCTGAGAGCAGAGCTCTCAGAATATACATGCCCTTGCAATGAAGAACAGCAGAAAGCCCTAAAAGAATGAGTGAGACTACTCATAGGTGTATGCATACCCCCAGCAACATCCCCCCACGTGTACAAGAGCAATAGCCAACACAAAAAATATAAAGACACTTTTTTTTATGAGACAGATTAAATGTAACCGTAGGTGTACGGTTTTGCCCATCACTTAGCTACGGTTAATGCAGCTTAAATGGCAGAAGAGGATAAAAAGCTAAATATATGCAAATGAAAAGGTATAGCAATAGTGTAGTGGGCAGAGCATTCACCTCATGAGCAGTCATTCCTGGTTTGAGTCCCACTTCAGCACATTCCATTTTCCATGTCAAATTACTTTATGACCAATATGTTTAGTTGCATAACCTACTAAATAACATATATTTGTGAACTGGAGTACTGTATTAAATGCAGATGTGAGGTGTCAGTGTCATAATGTTGCAAAGTGCACAGATAATCACATGTGCCCCATACAGTATATGTACACAGGAATCAGGGATACAAATGGAAGATAAGATGTGTAATGAATGATATCTCCATACAGCTTCCAAATCCCCCACCTTCCAAAGAACCATTAAACATTACTGTCTAAAGTACTGCAGTGGTAAGTGGGAGTAAGCACTAGTAAGCAAGTGTAAGCAGTATTAAGCAGTAGTAAGCGGGACTAAGCATATGCAAGCACCAGTAAGTGGGTTTAAGCCCATTTGCGTGGGGGTAAGCAATGTGCATACAGATTAAGCAATATGGAAGCTAACTCTCTGTAAGCATATTTAACAGAAGGTTGGCAGTGCTTAATCTCATGCAAACCGGCTTACAAGTCCTTAAAAGTGCCTTAATCACTCTGTATCCAACAGCAACCATCCTGCCTAGCAACAAAATGAACAGCCTTGCAGGACTTGAACCCAGGATCCTATACACTATAGTCACAGTCGTTAACCACCAAGTCATCACAGCAGTACATATGATTGAGGTATCACCAAACAAATCCACACTATATTAAAATCAAACTGAACATGTGAAAGGGATGAGTATACAGTCATATGTTCTATAACCTACTACATAACAAAAATATGTGAAATGGAGTACTGATGCAAGCCCCCCAGAGGTGAGGTGTAATTGTAATAGAGTGTTGAAGTCCCCTATTAAACAGAAGGACCCAATACAGTGTACATACACATGAATCATCGATACCAGACATATATGTATGTGTATATATATATATATATATATATATATATATATATATATATATATATATATAAAATGTAATGAATAATAAGTCAATGCCAAAAAGCAAATATTATGCAAAGTAAATATTAAGCAATGCTAAGCATTGCACAGGCCAGTTTAGTAGGTGTAAGCAATGTGTAGGCCAGCTAACTCAATTTGCCCAGTGGTATACCCCTTTAAACAATGCCAAACTTAGATAAGCAGGTTTGCCCATAGCTTAGCCTTTGCAAAACTGTCCAATCATGGCAAACTGCGGGAAATCGGCCCTACTTAAACCCAACAGGTGGGAATACATCTCATAACTGGTTGTAGCTTCCCCTTGCAGTCACCATGTCAGGGCTGTTAGAGGAAGTGCACTTTCAGGTGCAGCACTGGGGCATCCAGGAGTTAAGAGTCATGGCAGGACTCCTTGTCAAACACCATGAGCAGAGACTGCTGCAGAGCCAGTACCAGGGTTCCCAATATAAAGCGGAAGCCTGGGACCATCTCCCCTGTGACTTCACCAGTTCCACTGGCATACCCCGAACTGCTGAGCAGGTTAGGCATCACTATGCCGACCTGAAGTGGTGGAAGGGGGATCTCTTGCATCAGTGGATTCAAGAGGCTAGGACGGCAGGGGTGGTCCCAGCTGTGTCACTCCACTATCTGTTTAATAATTGCCAGCTCGTGTATAATATGGATAGGTATGGCTAAATATTCCTCTTATGTCCTTCACAGTAGCAAGTGAGTGGGCCGCGAACCAGAAGGCCCATGGACTTCGTTTGGAGAGGTTGTGACACAAGGCAGGTTAGTAATAATCTTGCATGTACTGTCATAGGAAATAAATCTAAAAGTATTAGTAAGTTAATTGCCAGTATAAAATGTGTATTGTTTAAGGCAAGTACTTTATAAACCAGAGAATATGACTGGAAGAGTCTCATATAGGTTGTATGTAAATAAAAGCATAATAGCCTGACAATAAAGTTCTAACTGCTGGACTGCATGTGTTTACTCTGGTATCATATGGTAATGTAGATTTGCAATCACTTCATGGTACTGCTGTATTAAGCACCATTACCCACACTGTGCAACATAAATAAAATTGGTAGGAATGTCTGTATATGACTGGTGCAATCCCCAGAGGTCATTTAGTACAACTGAGAGAGATATAGACAGAAAACAGTGAAAAGACAGACAACAAAATCTGAATAGCACATGCAACTGAGATGTGACTGTTGCATTTTTAGCACACACAGCCATGGTTCGAATCCTGGGAGTGGTAGTTGTCTGCATACAGAATTATACCCACAACTGTACAGATATGTCCACAATGTCCAGTAAATTGGCCCATATCTGCTGCCTGTCACTATGTCCCCCTGGGAAATCAGTGGGATAATCCCAGACATATAGACAGCAAACAAGAAATACAACTGATTGTCACACATCTATAAGAACAAACCTGTCACTCTAGAAACTCCCCAAACTATTATGAGAGTAATAAGCCAAGTATGTCCCATCTACACCCCCGTGTTATCAAGCTGTGACCAGAGTGTGTACAGTAACAGAGTGAGATGTATGTGCATAATACTAATGTGTGGTGTGGTACTTTGTGTGGCAACATTCAGGTAGGGCTAACAAACATTGCTCTCACAGGTACATCAGATACGAACATTGTGCCAAGAAATAAAAGCTTGATACCCTGTACTGGTACTGTTTACTCTGATATTGTATGGCATTGTGAGTGCTGCAGTTGCTCTGAATAATAAGGTATCACTGACCACTGTCAACAACATTGTGCTACATACTATAACTGTCTAGGAAATATTGTATAAGAGTGTTGTAAGTCACTAAAGGTTGAAGAGGGCAATAGTCTACATATTTCCCGGTTCACCTGCATGTAGTCAAGACATGGCCAGAGCTTTTGCAAAAAGAGATGGACAGGTATGTGCCTAACATCAACCTGGAATCTGGGAGTATGTGTAGAAACGGTGTTAACAAACAATTCCTCCACAGGTATACCAGGTAAGAGGTGTATACTGCAGGTAAAACCAGTCCATATATATAGCTGTTGACAGCCATATCACTGGCCAAACTAAGGCAATAGGTTAGTGTAGTAATACTTGTAAGATGCACATAACAGCACTGACTAGGAAAGTAATGCGAACTACAGGAATATACTAGTTGTTAATTGACATCTTTCTATCCCCCCACCATATCACCAACAATACACTAAATACCCACCTCAATTGGTACGTGATGACTCCACTATAATGTTGAAACATATGTCCTATTGTGTGATAATTATTTAAATCTGTTTCTATGCAGGTGCTATGTTGAAATGCTCCAACATTGGTGGCATGGTGCCATCAATGTACCTGCATGCTGTTGTTATTACCACTGTGGTCCCATATATGCATGTGTTCTGTTTGCTATGCAACTGTTCCATATCTGGTGTCTGGGTTAATGGGAATATCTATGCATGCTGTTATACCTAATCCTGGAATGTGTTGACTATTACTAACCCACATATGTTGATAAACCATAAACACCATAGCACGTTTGAAAAGGCCGGTCCTGGCAGATCCACCTGTCCCACCTCAGGTGACCATGGCACCGGGCACCAGCACATCTGGGGCCCAACCTGGGACCTCCTTGTCAGTTGGCCCTGCACCACCTTCGGGCAGAGCTACCTCAGGGGATGGGGCTTGCCCCCCCTGAGAGTGGGCGCGGACAGGAACCTGTCACTTGTCACCAGGTCTGGGTCGTGGTGCGTAGCGAGCTTTGTAAGGAGGTCAGAAGTTGCTACGCTAGCTGAAAGGTCGTATGTCACAACTAGAGGGTTGGCTTGGCTCTCCAACTCAGCCGCCAGCATAGCCACCTTCGGGGCTGTGAAGGTGCAGTGGTGACTGTCCATGGGTGGGGACCTCAGTCCCATTGTTTCCACTAGGGGGCTCATGGGCTTCCGATTTCCCAAAACCCCTCCCCATCAAGGTGTTTACCCCCCACAGGTATCATATACCATCCCTGTATGCATCTTGTCTTGTCTATTAACCTACTCAACCTACCTCCCCAAATATACCTACTATCCCTCCCCAACATCCCACTCGCACCTAAAAAAAAAGGACAATCTGTTCCCAAAACAAATATCACCCCATCAACCCATACGTAGCTGTCCACTTTGCACACGTGTCCACTGGACACATGTAATCTGGTCTAATTGGCATCACAACATATTGATGCCCTCACCCCTCACTCAGGGGTTTGAGTATCCAAATCTACCTCCAAATTCAGTATATATGCACAGCTCTTGCTGTAGAAGAAATTGTCAGCTATGGACCTTTCCTACACCCTCCTGCACATCCCTAGCTATTTTCCCTACTGTCTTTACCTCTTTGTGGCTCTTTTTCACCACTTTCCTAGCAACCCTTTTTTCTTTTCTTTTAAAGAAATTAGTGAGGGGGTAAGTGGGAGTAAGCACTTATAAGCAGCAATAAGCAGGTGTAAACCTGTTTGCATGTGGATAAGCACTGCTACACAGGTTAAGCAATTGAGAAGCTAAATCAGTACAAGAAACTGTAACCGGAAGTTAGCAGTGTTTACCTCCAAGCAATCCTGCTTACAACTGCTTAAAAGTGCCTTAATCACTCTGTATTCAATGGCCCTTGTTCTGCCCAGCAAAATAATAAACAGCCTTCGTATGCCTTGAACCCAGGACCCTGCACACCATAACAAAAGTGATTTACCACTAAGCCATGTCAGATATAAATAACCTTGATGTTTTTGCAAACATATTATCCAGCCCAGTCATTCAATAGTACAGGAAATGTATTTAAACTTGTAGATGTGTGTGTGTGTGTGTGTGTGTGTGTGTGTGTGTGTGTGTGTATTAATATCTACACAGATATAACAAATCTATATATGCACATATATATATATATATATATATGTATATATATATATATATATGTATATACATACATATGCATATGTCTATACATATATATGTCTACATCTATATGTCTCTATATATACAGCAATATATATATATATATATATATATATATATATATATATATATATATATATATATATATATTATATACATATGTATATAAGCATACATATATATCTATATAGGTATATACAGACATACATATATAGATATAAAAGAGACCATAACAAAAACATACATGTCCACATGCACTGTTAATGGGGGTGAGGGGGCCCAAACAACATATGTCTTGTATATATAGATATTCCCATAGCCAAACAGGTCTACCCTGCAATACAATATCAACTGTTGCAGATCCCAAAACCAAGACCTGACAGAACATGGGCACAAGATGTTAACAGTACTCCATCCCACCTGTATGATGTCAGGCTGGTATCAGTAACATATTATGCAGTACAGTCTGGCTACCATAGGGAATGTACAATATGGAAGCAATCAATATTCCTAAGATACATATACACAGACACATATATGCAGATACATACATATATATATATATATATATATATATATATATATATATATACACACACATATATATATATATATATATATATATATATATATATATATATAGATGTGTGTGTGTGTACCTACACATAACACAGAGAGAGATATGTATAGGAAGATACATATGTAGAAGGTGCACACAGTACAGAACAGCCACTATGCCTACAGTTGCCACCTTACCAGCTGGACACTGCGTGAGCCACCCATTCAAATGACAATGGTTGCCTGCAACATATACCCACAGAGAGGTCAAAGGATATAACACCACACACAGGTTTGTATACATGGGAAAGCTTTATTTGTGTACTATTGCAGTTGTGTATGTCATGTCATATAGCTGTTTAAACTCTGACATATGTATAAACAGAGTAATGCAACTGTGAAACAGTTATATTAATACAGTAGTCTGGAAAGGTTTACATATGTTGCTGTCCAGGCTGAGGCCTTCAAGTAGTACAATAGTAAAGACAGACTGGGCCACAGGATACCAATCAATCAACAGTAAGTAATGCATATGTATAGTCCAGTAGCCTCTATCTACACTCTGTACACAATCCCTAGGGTTTAAAGACCTCAGTTGACACAATGTGATGTATCTGTTACATAACAAGGCATAACTGACACCACAATCACACTGGCAAACAGAACTGTCTCTATGGCAGGAAGTAGTAGGCCTGCATTTCAAGGTGAGTTGTATGGTAATGTATATCCAGATACCTTAATGCAGCTTACCCCTGATACTCCCACATGTTGTAGCAGCCTGGGTTAGTTATAGTGCATTCCCCCCATAAACTGAATAATACAGGGCCATATACCACTGTTACATACACTGGCCTCTGGATTGCATAAGGGCACACATGTATTGTGTAGATGAAGCCCACACATATATGGACCCAATCCCACAATATGTGTGGGGGCCACAACAGCAGTGAACTGATGGCATGAATGGCAGCATGACTTACTCACAGCCCACTACATAACCCCTGACAGCATGTCATATGTACAAAGCCTGGTATGTAGGTGGAGGACAGGGGCTGGAACACAGGCCCATATGTGAAATACTGTTGTCATACACTAAGCAAGTAAGTGGTGTTACAGGATAGTCCTCAACATACCCTTAGTCAGGAATATGAAGTTAGAAACAGAAATGGATGTTGCCATGTACTGATAGCACTCAACACACAAACAGTGCCAGTGATATATCTGACACAAGACCTGTGTGATGGACAGACAAAACATAATAGGCACACCTCTGGCCAAAACATAATAGGCCCACATTTGAGACTTATGCAGACAAACTGCATTCCAAGTTAAACTAGTATGTACACAAAAAACATGTAACACCAGTGCTGTACAATGCATACAGCAACACTACTTGCACTCTGTCTGTAGTTCTGGAACCTCCTACAAATATGTAGCTGACCAGAGTGTGCAGGTTCTCCCGTAAGAGGTATTGCAACCTGCTGTCTGTAACATTGTTGCCCAAACACAGAAAGGATGACCACCATACAAAAAATGTAAAGGGACCACACCCACATGATGTAGGGATTTGTAGTAGTTGGTTGCCATGACAGTGGTAATTGGAAGTACTACACAGCATGCTGCATGCAGGTAGCAACTGGAGGACACTGACTGGGAATGTATGGCAGGTATGGTTGGGGAGGTGGTCAGGGTTGGTAGATATAGAGGACAGCCTACAGTGGTGGAATGTGACACATGGTGGGTAAACACCCTGGATGGTGTGTGTGGTCTGTGATGTGGAAGCCCCATGGGCCCCAATATGGACAGAATTGGAACAAACCTCCTGCCCACTGCTACTCACAACAGCAGTCCATGTCCCGAAGGTGCCTGGCCTGGAGGCTGAGCAAGAGGAGCATGTGGGCCCTGTGAATGTGTACTGGGCGCCTCAAGGTGATGTAGCACATCCCACATTTGTCTGTGGAGCCCATTTTGGAACAGACCCAGGACCTGACCTTGGAGTACAAGAACATGTCTGTGTGCGCCCCTGGGGGGGGGGGGGCAACATCTGCTCAGTTGGTTCCACCTGAAGGTATTGCTGGACCTGTACATGAGGAGGCCCCAGGGTGGGTCACACATGTGATGTGGCCTGGTAACATGGGCAGTTGAGTTTGTAGAGGTGGTTCTGCTGGCCAGTAGTACATATACAAGCTACTGTGTCACTGTTATAAAACATATGTGGGTAGTAATAGTCTACACAATCCCGGAACATGTCCAACAGCATGCATAGTTATCTCCAATAATAGAATGTTATATGTGCAGAACCCACATAGCAAGCATACCACAGGCATATATGGAACCATAATGGCCCTGACAATGGCATGCAGGTGAATAGTCTGTAACAGGCCAGCAATTATAGTGTCCACACAGGGAACATGGCTACATACATATTGCACAAAGTGTGGTATAATACATTATCTGCCCCACTGGTAGTTAAGCTGTAGCTGTACCTATTGAGTTGTATGTGCAGTTTAAAAAAAAAAAAAACAAAAGAAACAAAGTGCAACCACAGCAAAATCACCAAATTCACTTCGAACAGTGGCACTGATGGTCAATAAAGACAGGAAGATACAGATTTAGCGTAAAAAAATGTTTAATTTCTGCTTTCATCTCACCAAGACTTCATCAGAAAAGCAAATGAAACAGTAAAACTGAAGCAGCACATCTTAAATACATTCCTATTATAAACAATTAATCAATTAACCAATGAAATTCACATTAGCTCAAAACCATTCATAAATTTAAAAAGACATACATCTTGTAACCATTTCAAACTCCTAAGAACAAGTATATAAAACACTTTACTACCAGACACTATATAATAAAAAATAATAAAATAAAGGAAAAAGTAATTTTACATTTTCCTAATAGTCAGCTTTCTATATTTCAAAAAGCATTTGATATTTATTGCATCATTTAATCCTGGCTTGTTGTCTGCCCTGAACTTTATTTGCCAAGAAGTCTCTCTCTGCTCTATCGCATTTTTAAAGTCTCCTCCCCTGGGATCTGCTTTAACCACCTCCAAAACTGAAAATAAAAACTTGTTAAATTTGTTACAGACAACAGAATGCTTATACAGAGCATTATTCTCATCCTTAGTTTTGATACTATACATGTGTTCTCTCATTCTTTCCATCAAGGTGTTTGTGGTCATTCCTACATAAAATGCTTTGCATCCACTGCACAAAGCAATATATACTAAACCTTTAACTTTACAAGTTAAATGACCTGCCACTTTAATGGTACGTTTGATGTGGGGTAAGCTTATAAATGGCCCTTCCAAAATATACCTACAGAAGTTGCAATGCCCACACTTAAACATCCCCATCTGCTGGGCTATAACTGGACTACTGCTCCTAGAGGAACACCTTTACAAGATATTCTTTAAACAGTTGTTGTTCCTGTAAACAAAATTAGGCTTAGTACCTAATTTTTTTATTAACTCATTGTTACCTTCCACAGTTCTCCAGTTTCTTTGAATGATCTCCCAAATTCCCCCACTATCTGTAGTCATGTCAAGATTACATACTGTACCAAAATGGGATGTTCTGCCCTCCTTGCTGTTGTTAATAACAAGTGTCCTCCTCAAAATGGGTGGATACATCTGATTTCTTCTTTCCATAATGTCTCTCTGTAAAGGCTCTAACTATTCCAACTCATAACCCCTGTTGAGAAACATAGAAGTGATCCTATGAAATTCACCATCGAAATCCATACAAGAGGTAGTCATATGACAACATACCTCCCAACTGCCCCGAATTACTTGTTTTTTTACCTAGTTTTGGGGTCCAAAAATGAGGTGCCATGATTACCGAGTGGCACCAATTCATTTCAGATTTTTTTTTTTTTGCGCTTTGTCAGCTGATGTCATCACGTGCGCGATGACATCAGCTCTGTCAGGGCTCCCAGCCTGTCAGAATTGAGCTTGTACACGTAGGTTCAAATCAAATGCTTTTGCTAGTGGGAATGGCTTGTTTGTATCGCTCGCGCCTGGATTTTATTAGCTCCTGCCTGCTTTTTTGCTCAGCTAGCCTGCAATGGAATGTGGATAAATTATGGCCAAATGTCTCACTCATCGGATATTAGAAGGCTCGGCATTCACAGTCAGTGTGGAGACTTTAACTGATATTGAATGTAAGCATGCAATATTGAATTAAATTATTTTTCAAAGTAATGGTTTAGTTGAAGCTGGTAGTAAATGTGCTGCACTTCCATTTGCTCCACATTATTTATGAGAGATAGTGCACCACATTTTGGAGATTGAAGGTTGAGAGTTATGACTGCAATAAATAAAACATTGTCTCTTGTGATCAGCTTTATTATTTTTCAATATAAATTTGTTGATATTATTTATTAATTCAAAAGCTTTGCCATATATTTGGTCGTCCCGAAATGGATAAGTGAAAGATACTTGCAAGCTTTTATTTCCTGAAGATTCAGCCATGGGTGAAAAGAGTTCTTGGAACTAACAAATAAGTAGGAATAACTAAATCAGTCGATAGTTGAACTGCATACCCTCTAAATCTATTTGTATTTCTTTTTCACAAAACAAAGCATTCTGGTGAAGTGGCATGCATGTATATCGAGCCCGGCACATATATAAAGGAACATAAATAAGCTTTTAGCAGTACCAGAGGAAATACGTCATTGAGAATTGGTACATTTTCCGGATAACAAATGGAAAAAAAAACACTACAGTCACCTCATTTAAACATTAATTTATTTATTTACCTAGTTATTTATTATTGTAGCAGTTATCAAATACCATTAAACAATGATCCTGAAGCAACTATTCCATTCCTTTGCAGAATGCATTGAGTCCAGTGTATAATCATCGGCACAGGGCATAAAGTTTACTGTCAATCTTCAAATGAAGACTGTTTTATTACACCAAACATTTCTGATGAGTAATACACATAGATGGTAGCTGGCCAGTTTGATATCTAGAGAGAGAAGAGAGAGACTAACTTGTATTTTAAGTCCTTCTTGTTTGCATTTAGTTGTTAGCACTAACTGGTATTCGGAGCAGCACTGTACACGTATGCTGTTGGGGACCATCTCTTTTGGGTACGAGTTAGGGCCCCCCCATTTCTCTGACTTGAGTTTATCAGTGCAGGACATTGTGACTTTTAACTATTGACTCTCTATTCATAGACTCACTTTGTGATTGTTTTAATTTCTACACCTGATGTAATACCTGAACAAAATGTTGATTTGAGTGTACCTGCTTTAATTATATATATATATAGCTGAACACTTATTTGCTTGTGAAAATATGTTGTGAATGTGTTGTTTTGCTTGCATGTTTTCAGTTTGAGTTTCTTTCCTTGGATTTCTGATGAACATGCAACAACTTGGTCAACCAACACTGCATAATAAAACATCGTACACATTTTTGTATGTTTTAACATTTGATTCTGAGTCACTAATAAACAGATAAAATGTATGACATGTTTTATCTGTCCACTTCATCACCACCACCCTATGCAGCAAGAAATGATTAATCCTTGTAGTAAGTACATTCACAATCAAGATGTCTGTCATTATTTTATTTTCTTAACACTCCCATGAAGGTATCTGCCATTATGGATAACTTTAAATTGTTATCCTTTTAATAAGGCAGCCCCTTTAACTCCATTAACTCCAAGGCTAATCCTATCAAAGTAAAGTATCAAAGCACACAGTTGGTTCACTGTACGTACAGAGGAGGTAAATTAATATAAAATCAAAATATGCTCTAATTTAAAATAAATACATACTTTTACAAATATTTCAGGGAAAATGGAGAGGGGTAGCTAAAAGTTAAATACACCATATATATGGTCTTGATACATTCTCTCTGTTCTAGGTATGTATACCATTTGTGGTTTGTCTTGTATTCAGAAATCTTTGTAATCTTGAAATGAGTTTTTGTAAACTTTTTTTTGTGTGATCTGATGCCATTGTGCATAGGCCATCCTTTCTAGGAAATATAGTAAGGGCTCAGTTTATTCACCACTGGCCAGATGCATTTTCTTTGGATATGGTGTGGATTTCAATGCTGTTTCAATGAATGTGAGTTTCAAGGGCAGAGAAGTTTTAATGCCAAGCCTATTTTCATTGTGAGATAGTATTGCTTTGTTTACCAGATGCCTATAAGTGTTTCTGCATTGTTGTGCTGTAAAATGTAAAAATAAAATCCAAATAATCATTATAGAAGTAAAGCAGTATGCATACATTAGTGTTTATGGTAAATGGGGTGAAACAGCCAGGTAATGGAACATTGGAATGGCTGCAGGGGGACTCTGGTGTCATATTTTGGTTGTCTGTTCTTCAGTTTGCATTTGAAAGTTGGTATCCCACAATTCCATTGGAGTGGGTGGGGTTACATAATTGTGTATGCAAATTAGATTTGTACCTATTTATCATGGGCCTTCTCCAGATTTTTGATGTTTCCAGGTTGAGAGGTATGTACAACAAGCTCATATGTACTGCCCCTTGGGGATATTTTTTTTAATAAAATGGGAGTGATTACTTTTAAAATGTAAATAACTATTCGTAAAGTTATCCTTTCTGTAAATTTTGCTTTTAAATTGCCTGTCCAATTAATTCCATTCCAAGGTCACATCAAGAAAATCCACCCTGTTTCCAAAGTCACTTTTCACAATCTATAAATACCCTGATTGGGAATTCAAATCTTCCAAAAACTATTCACTAGTGTTACGGTCCCCCTTCATAATGAAAATGAGGTTGTCTATAAATCTAGCAGAAAAAATATATCTTGTATGTCAGTTTCAACCTTGAAAGAATATTAGCTTTCCACCAAGCCAGCAATATGTTGGCATAAGATGGTGCTGCTGGTGAACCCATCGCGACCCCCTTACACTGTTTGAATAAACATCCATCAAATGTGAAATAATTATGCTCCAAAATAATTTCTAATAAACTGTAAACAAAATTTGACATGGTTCCAAATTGGAACCTGAAAAGAGAAATTCTCTTACTGCTTCCACTCCCTGTTCATGGGGAATGCAAGTAAATAATGCCACTACATCTGCCGTCATAATAAAATAATATAAATATATAAATAAATAAAAAATAAATAAATAAAATAATAAAATGCTTGTCTTTGTCTTTTTAAATTTATGAATGGTTTTGAGCTAATGTGAATTTCATTGGTTAATTGATTAATTGTTTGTAATAGGAATGTATTTAAGATGTGCTGCTTCAATTTTACTGTTTTATTTGCTTTTCTGATGAAGTCTTGGTCAGACAAAAGCAGAAATTTAATTTTTTTTACGCTAAATCTGTATCTTCCAGTCTTTATTGACCATCAGTGCCACTGTGTGTACAGTTTGTTGTCGCTGATATGGTGGAGGGGTGACAGCGATGTGTATTATGAACTGTGGTAACCTTGCTGACACCTGTGTCCATCTTTGTCTTTCAGGCAAGATGTCACATGGAAGTCTTCCGGCCTACTTAGCTGCCGAGAACAACATTGTGGTAAACCACCTAATACAGCACTACCCTGTCTTGTTTGGCTGGGCCACCCATGATCAGCAGGAGTGGACTGCCTTGTGGAATGACCTAGTCCACAGGGTCAGTAATGTCGGACTGCACAACCGCAGTTATAAGCAGGTCCGGCATCATTGTTCTGACCTCCTTCACAATGCCCGTCAGTGTGCTGCTGCAGTCCAGGGGGGGGCCCCCTCACAACAGGGTGGGGCATGCCATCCATCCCCCTGACATGTATGGAGGAACTCCTAGCCAACCTTTGTGGAGGTGGGTGCCACCCATACACCGGCTGAGGAGCATGCAGGTAAGGCCACAGGGCACATCAGTAGACCACTGTTGCATATACATCCACATCTGTACAGGTAGATCATGCATATCTGACATGTCATAGATATAGTTTGTTGCTGCATAGTAGTGATAAACAGATGTGCATATGTGGTAGTATTGTGGACATGTACTGTTGATGTATTGTAATGCTGCACCCACCCTTTAGCCATGCCACAGGTGTGGCCACTGACTTTTCATCACTGACCCCCTTATGTAGGTCCCTCCGGTATACCACCAAGGCAGCAGCCTGTAGCTGATGAGTATGGTTTATGTAGATGCTTGCCAATACACCAAGCATGTAATGGCTATGGCATATTCCATGCACACATCTAACGCATCTACCCAGAATGCATGCTGTACATGTGCATGTATTGTTGCTGTTAAATGAACAGCATCTCAGTGGTGACCATGATGGGGTATTGGAAGGGTATGTCAGACATCTGCAAGATAACTAAAATCCTGTCATTGTGGAATGTGTCCACAGGAAGTAACGTAATGGTGGGAGAAATAGCCTACAGTAGGGACATGTTTGGAACAACACCCATATACGGTGCAACACCAGTGTGTATACCTGTAGGACAATGGAAACTGTTGCAGAATTACACTATGGCATAAGGCATTACTGTGGTCCACATTATCAGCTGGGACTAGGCTGTAACATGTGGTGTTCAGTGTGTGGGA
This sequence comes from Protopterus annectens, assembly GCF_019279795.1. Taxonomy (NCBI): domain Eukaryota; kingdom Metazoa; phylum Chordata; order Ceratodontiformes; family Protopteridae; genus Protopterus; species Protopterus annectens. The sequence goes on along the minus strand of NC_056727.1, from coordinate 869,031,575 downwards.
CACTGCAAAGTGACACACATGTGTAGGGCTTACTTGTCATGCATCTGCAAAAAGGCTAAAGGAGGGGGGTGTCAGCATGACACACCAGTGCACTGCAGCAGGGATGCTAAGAATGGCTGTATCTGCACATAGGTTCAGGAACTGTGGCAGATGTAACCCTACCCCCACAGCAATAGTGACGGCAGTGTGTAAACACCAAGGGATGTGCACACGAGTAGACCTTGCAATCATGCAGATTAGGGGGACGTGTAGGGCAGACTGAACATACACTCGCAAATGCAGATGGGGCACGCTAGTATACCCCTGCCAGGAGTAGTGCCAGCTGTAGTTCATATAATAAGTGCAACAAACCATCATGATAAGGGTGTGCACACATATGCCCACACAGAGTATATGCATCGCGGTCAGCATCCGCACACCTAACACATTCCGTAGACACTGCATGTGAAAGTACAGGACATATGTCACATATCAGGCTCATTTACTGTTAGTATATGCAGTGATGTGGTCCCACGGCAGATCAAAGAAAGGTGCATCATATCAATAAGGGTGTGTGCACCCTCATAGCCACAATATGCTCTGATGGTTGTCAGTGTAATAGTATTGGATTGGTTATACATGGTCCGCTGATGTTGAGAGCTGTAAATCAGACATCAGGCATTCACAAATGACATCTGTCCACATATCATCCCAGGTATGTGTTGCTGAAAAACATAGGGGCTGTGAGCATTAAAGCTGACATAACTGACAGTACTACACATTTAGCAATGGGTTGTACACCTGTGAGGTGTGATTCACAGTACATGGCAGGGTGCAGAACAGGTGCATAGCAATACTGTGTACATGGGTGCAGTGGTATCCGGGGGGAAGGGGTATCAACTAGTGACACAGCACATGAATCACACACATGTATACTGTTGCTAGCATGGATTGACTATAGCTGCACTGCATGCTGTTGTGTACCATATGTTATGCATGTTGACAGATGGGTAATAGGAGGACTGTGTGTACTATCATTGTGCAACCTCACCTGTATGTGTGTGTGTGTGTGTGTGTGTGTGTGTGTGTGTGTGTGTGTGTGTGTGTGTGCGTGTGCATCCTGGAGGGTAGTTAGTTTGTCTGTAGGGTCACTCTGGTGAAGTGGAGGGAAGTTGATGCATGTAGGATGCGTGTGTGCATGTGTGTGTATTTGTGTGGGTGGGCATGTATGCACATGGGTGATTGTGAGATTGTTCATACAGCAGTACCTCCCTTTGAGATCGTGCAGGACATGGACTGCCATATGACACACCATGAATACTTGTCATGTATGTAATCACAGAACAGCTGATAGTATAATAAGGTCTGTAGCATGGAACAGGCATTGAGAGGGAAGATAGACACCAGGTATATCCTTAATATCGCATTCAACAGAGAGGTGACTGACAACTCATGTATGCAGCACTATAGATGCATTGGGGAATTGCTAGTCAACACCAGGCAGTGTATCCATATATGACAGTTGTCACATGATAGGCCTGATTGAGCAGCATATCTGCCATGTACTGAGCAATACATACACATGACACTCCAGTGTGTGATATTATGGAGTGAACATAGTAGCCCCCACATATAGAGGACATGCTCATGCTGTCTGGACATACACAGGGTGAGCACTGAATGACAGTAGTGAGGCCATGTAAAACCACTCCACTCAGGTCAGGCAGGTAATAGAGGAACTGGTCTTGTGTTGTGATCACTTGTCTAGGCATTTAGAGGACTGATACGTTAATGAGTGGTATCAATAAGTGTATGTTACCAAGTGTGATGCAGGATGGGAAACGCATGGGAATATACGTGGGACTGTCTGTAATGGCATGGACAGGTAGGTAGTAAGGTGGTGTGCGTGTGCGTGTGTGTGTGTGTGTGTGTGTGTGTGTGTGTGTGTGTGTGTGTGTGTGTGTGTGTGCATACTGTTATGCAATGCTGTACAGGTCATAAAGTGCATTTATTGTTTTCCCTCACAGGTGGCAAGGTGGGTCAAGGTCCCCTACTGCATGCAATCTGATGTCTGTATCCATACAGACACCGAAGATGATGATAGTACTGTTGAGGCACAGGTGGGGTTATCAGGGGCCAAAACAGCACCATCATTTGACATCCCCTTTTAGCCACCCCAACCCCGCACACAGTTTCAATGCCTATACATACCCCATCAGCAGTGGCCATAGCAGAGGGACAGCTGGCATTTGGTGACAGTGCACAGGAAAGTGTGGTAACCATGCCTACTGTGTCTGGTTGCAGCAGGCATAGCTGGATGTCTGGCAGGGCACCACATAGGCAGATGTCCCAGGTTGCTCATGGTAGGGCCACTGGTCATCATGCCCCTAGCAGGTGTGACGCAGCTTGTACCAGCAGGTGCATATTTCAGGCTGTCATGGCAGTGCAGGCATGTATGGAACATTACACCAGACAGGGCCTGAGGCTGCAGAGGGCTACTCTCATTTCTGCAAGTGACAACTCCCACAAACTGTCTGGTGCCATCCGTGCATTAACTGAGCTCATGGATAGAAGGTCTGGTGAGATGATGGCCCTCATCGACTGTGATCTGTCCATGCTTGAACATGTGGTGGGAGTCCGGTGATGGCCACGTGGATGTAGGCCAGCAACACCAACAGCTGGCAGTCAAGTGGATGTGCTAGGACACGAAGGGGCTCCTGTAGTGGAAGTACCAGCCCCGGCACTGTGGGGGGGTGCTGTCCACTCCACATCAGGCCACAAGCACGTGGTCCTGGCCAGTCCCAGGAAGGACCTGGTTCCAGCAGACATTTGTCATAGTCAGGTGATAAGAGCACATTGAGGCCTGTACCTGGATGTGCCCATGGAAACCCTGCAGGCACAGTCCATGTGTCCGTGGCCAGAGGCAGTGAACTGCACACCCTGACAGGTATGGTCTGCAGCTGTCCATATACACCTGTGTAGGGCAGCTACATGGCAGAACTGTGCGCATGCATACCCACACACACTATACAAATGCACCTAGGGCCATCCCATATCTACAAACATCACATCACCACACCCAGTTCACCTCATTACACCCCTCACCCACACATGTGTCAAATGTATGGCCTACCCTCGGCCTCTGGAAAACCAAGAACACACCCTGTGCATATGATGATACCTGCGCCACATCCCTCTCATCCATAACATCGATGCAGGGACGAGCTAATATGGCTCTAATGCACATGGTGACTGTACTACAGTGTACCACAGTACTGCAGTGTAACATGTTGGAAGGAGTAAAATGTAACGCATATATGTCAGGTAGTGTAACCATCCAGCAATGATGCATTATAGCTGTTAGTAACACTGTTCGATTGTGGTCTCTATAATGTTATCCATTTGTGTTGTAGGTGTATATTTGTGAGCACAAGGATGGTCTGCAGTCATAGTCCACAATGGAGCATGGCACTGTGTTGACACCATGGCTTGACATATTTGGGGTACAGTTGAACACATGTCACAGGTTTGTATAACAGTTATTGCCTATGCCACATGGACAAGTGACCAGCTGGGACATGTATAATCTGCAACCTGGTGTAGACCCATCCACATACACACACACTCTTACTTGGTAACACTGGGACTAGACCCCTACCTAGGTATGTAGTGATACTGAAGTGTGTGGCTTTCATTGCACACACCACACAGCGTTTAGGGTGAGGTGTGTTCCAGGTTACATGTTACATGCAGAACATCCCCAGACATGTACAGTATGCTAATGGGAGCCGTAATGGGTGTATATGGATGATACATAGTGTGACATACCTTCAATATACACATTAACAGACACATAACATGCAGACACATATCTGAGACACCTGGGCCTATCGCTGCTAACTAACTTGACCATGTGTCCAATGTGTTACAGGTAGGCTGCACACAACACATGCATAACTGGCCTGGATTATGGTATCAGTTACCTGTATGGTTGGTGGTGACAGTGGCAAATGTAACACGGTACATGGGGCATATACTGGGTGTACCTTGGTGTAATGACAGTGTAAACAGCACACACATACCCCAGTGCATGTTGTACTCCCTGAAACCCATGATGACACTCTGACATACCCACCATCACACATTGGCCACAACTGTGATACAACCCATTGTATATCCCAACAGTGGTACTACAGGGATATGCATCGAATGCACATGCCACACGCATAGTAGGATGTTGCAATGTCATGCCTCACCTGTGGGCAGCAACAACACTATCTGTACTACTGTGTGGCAATGGGTATTGTAATAGGAGTATGTGCCCTAGGAATGCTGTACCCTACAGATACACAGACATGCACACATACACACACCTGCCAGAACACAATGGGTATCCCATGCCTATCAACCCATTTGTACAACACTGTTGTGCTGGTACTACAAGGCTCATGTAGCCGGTATGGAGAGGAGCCTAACAGGGTACATGTATAATCACATACAGCAGCAGCCACAACTGACTATGGCAATGGATGTTGCGGTGGTTGTGAAGGCCCTCATGGAATTCCCAAGTACAGGTGTGCTAACTCACAGATACTGCTATGTGCACATGTACATGTGTCAGTACTGGGGTGCATTGCTGCAGGTGGTCATAGCTGCGTACCTAGCTATTGTCCAAGGAGAGATGAGTTGTGTAGGGGTTGGGTGTACAGTGGTATCCTGCCACCTGCCATGTGGCAGCACGCATTCTATCAACAGACACTACGGTGGTGCCCCTCAGGGTGAGAGTGACATGCATCAGTCAGTCCTCCAGGTGCCTCCTGCACATGGCCACTGAGGTGATCAAGTTGACATGTATTCAGCATGCATTACAACACATGGTTAGTGTCTGTGATAGAGACCTGTACCCAAGCATGTTCTGTTGACTGTGGTAGTATAGTAGAGTTACCCATGGCATGTGGTGCGTACAGGGTGTTGTCTTCTATATGTGCCCGTTCCTACACAGCTGGGCAGATGTGTCAGTGTCAATCACGTTTAGGTTGCCTGTACATATCCCAGCTGGATACCTGCCATCTGCACATCTGTACAGGGACTGAAAGTTAGCTTGGCAAGTAGCTATGCAGTAGGATGAATGTGTTGACAGACATTTGACAACAATATGTATGCCATCACTAAATGTCAGAAGCCCTCACTAACGTGTTGTACAGATGGTAGTCTACAGTTACATTCCACATGTCGGATCATTACCCAGTAGGGGTTATATACAGTGACACAGCTCACACACCAGGGATACAACAGGGAGGTCTCAGAGTCCAGCTATGCCTGCAGGTGTGCTTGTTGTCAGCCCTACATTTAGCACTGTACTCTTGCCTGGGTAAGCATGGTTAACAATAGTACCACCATGATACACTACATGCCAGTGTGACAGCACATACCCTGGGTTCCTACCCCTGTATGTAACACATTCACATGGATAACAGTGCTGTACAGGCCTCATATATGTCTGTGTCCCACACATGACATTCACACCCCTTGCTACTGTAATGACATCACATAGGTGCATGTATTGTACATGACATTACATGCACTTATTACAGATGTCATTACCCTGCTATGTTATCACACTGGGTGTTGTGAACTGGTTACCAGGGCTAAGCCATGCTTAGCAGGTATCAACATTGCTGCAGTATAACAGCTAATCTTATTTGCGCACTGGTAAGCGAAGTCTACACTGTAAACTCCTGTATGTTTACCCATAGCTTAGCACCGCTTAGCTTCATGCAAACCCATGCAAACACGCTTAAAGCTGCTCAAAACTGCCTTAACCACTCTGCATCTGATAGCCCTTCTTCTACCCAGCAACAAAATGAACAGCCCTTGCAGGTCGTGGACCCTGTACACTATAGTCACAACACTTAGCCACTACGTTATGACCACTGAGAAGACAGCTGTTGTATTTCCAATATATCTGTCAATACACATATTGATTAGTATTGAACAATTGCCTTTACTTCCACAATTGTGTAGTACTTGTTATTAATATGACTGTTGCATCACATATGTTATTTTATCATAATGTACACATAGCATATACAAACGGTGAGATACATCTGGGAGGGTATACACAACCGTGAGGTTTATACATGACAGGAATATGGATATATACATATAATAGGTTGATATATGTCTACATGTACATACACATGTATATTCATACATATGTCTGTATACACATCTGTATAGTACAACATTTATATGGCCATGTATACATCTATATATATATATATATATATATATATATATATATATATATATATGTATGCACATCCTATGTGTACACATATGCCTATTTATGTAGATATATATAACTATATGTGCATATATATCTATTCTGATATACCTATTACTGTCAATATATATGTAGATATCCATAAGTATATGTGCATATGTATATCTGTGTATGTGTAGACATATATTGCTGTGTATATGTATATATCTGAGTGTTTATATGTATATGTATATATCTACATATATATATATATATATATATATATATATATATATGTACATATACGTATCCAGCTATGTATGTCGATATGTATATGTGACTATATCTATATAGATATATGGATAAATATATATGTTCACCATATGTCCTGAACATGGAGTAGAGCCTTACCTGAGCCCCAATAGTCCCAACCTCTTAGTGCAAGGGGATGTCGGGTATATATTGCAGGTATATATGTAGACTATTGATACTGTAATAGGGGTTGTCTTCGCAGACATGTTGTGTGTGGGAGACCACATCTGCTTTTAACATGTGCACCATTGGCTACTGACAGATATCCTAAGGACATCATAGTACCGTACCACTGCTAGCACAGTAATGATCCTGTGGACTACAGCAGAGATATGGCCAATAAATGTGGACAGTCTGACACACTTTGGTCAGTCCAGAGGTATACACAGAACCCCCTTAGTGCAAGACATGTGGACCAAGCCTGACAATGTGGATTTTTAACAGCTATGTAGACGGGTATATCATGTAAATACCGGTATACATTTGCCCCCTTAGGTTATGCAGTCACACACCCCTGTCTATCCTGACACATAACTGCTGGTACAGAGGTGCCATGGCCACATACTATCCACTAGTTAGTGAAATACATCTGTACAGCATCCCACTGCTTTGTCTGACATACATGACTGTTATGGTGGCCTGGCAGCAGTACCTCTGGAAAGTATCTGGACATAAAAACACACTGGGTAAGTACACTAAGCTGCTAGGCATGTAACAAAGCACTGTGCAAGCTACAGGCAGACTGCCACAACACTGCCCTACATTTCTTATGGGGGAGTACACATGTACCTGCATATATCGCAGGCTCTACAGACATGTCACAGCACAGAGTAACAGACAACTGTGTGAAATTGCATAACCGCAACCAATGTGAACACAGTCACAGCCACATATGGTAAGCTAGCATAATATTACAGTATATGGACTATCTGATCAACACCATCCTCATATGTGCCACTCATACACTAACCCTACATATACTGGGCCACTACACAGTGTGGTCCGATGCCTGTCTGTGGTATGGGACATGTGTGCGCTTGGCCCGACAAACATGTAAGTCGATAGGGTAATATACAGTGGAGCAGCATGTAACATCAGATGGAACAGGCCCAAGAACAATGACATCTACCACAGTCTGTACACAGGCCAAGGTACATATTCACAATACACACACACTATCGACAGTCACTATAAGTACACAGACCTCAATACTGTACATACAACCACATCATCCCCAGGTTATGTCCTCAAATATAACCCCTACTATACATAACATATAGCAGTCTGATATCTCACTGGCTTGTTATCAGATATGATGTCAATAAATTATGGTGTACAGAACATATGTATCTCTTACTGCATGACATATGTACAAAGGTTGACAGAGTTGTGGCTCGAGGCACAAACACAGTGCCAATATTGACATTTTGCCGTGATATCATCATACATTTACTGTTGTAACAAGCTTTGTTGTAACATATGTCATATGAGGGATATGAAGTCAGTAACTCTTACAGCTGTCACCGTGTACTGTCTGCAATCCTCACACTATGTGTCTGCAGTTCACAGGTGCACTGTGAGTAACACAAGTAAAAAAAGGCACCACACACCGCCAGTCTGCAGATGACCCTACAGATGGGGGTTTCCTCAGAAACATAGCACTGTCATGACAGGTATTTAAACATGTAGACCAGCCATATCCACACACATCCTGTTAAACCAACATTACTCCAAATGCAGAATAGCAACACTTACATTCTGTAGTCATGTCACGCACATCCCCCTCCTGTGTGTTGGCCTGCTTCCACAGTGTATGTTGTTAGAGGTAAATCCCCAATCCATCTGTGATGCTGCTTTCCAAACACCAGATCTAGGTCCTACTCACAGTGACTGAAAAGGCCCAACAGCAACATGATGTTCCTAGATATTGGAGTATGTTTCCGTTTAATTGGCTATGGGAATGTTACCACAGCTGTTCCACATGCAAACAGCTAGAGGAGGGCTGTAATTCATGCAGAGGCCATCAGCTGATCATGAACATCACTTACAAAACACATGCTGCTGGCTTAGCAAAGCAGGAGTAGTTCTCCACATCCACCAGAGAGGGAGTGAGAGAGGTAGACAGAGGCAAAGATAAGTCAGGGATGGGGTGGGAAAGTAAAACCTAAGCATGTTTGTGTCGCACACCTACCAGTACAGGGTATCACACCCCTGACTATGTATTGCTGTCACATGTCTATGCAGTTATTGGATGTGCCGCATGGCTTATATGTTGAGGAGCTCTCCAAACATATATCTGATAGGTTCATAGGTTGATACTAGGCTATCTGCCCTAGGGCATTTACAAGCCTAGCCAGAGTGTGTTTGGCTTTCGCCACCCTTCTTAGATTAGTTGACTGTGCCTCTGTATAGTAGGTCACAGAAGATAGCCCATTTAAGGTTAGTTTACCGTGCCTCTGTCTAGCAGTGACACAGAAGAGATCCTAGGGGTAAATTTACGATCTCCTATCCAAACGTCAGGATTCTTCTTGAAGATGGTCATTGAAGGGCTCTGTCTGACATGGATTGGGATTTAGTTCCCTGAGTGAGGGGAGCCTCTGGGATATGAATCTGTCCCTCCAGCATGTTCTATTTATTTATGTGCTGAGGTTTAAGTCACTGGAGCATGTAGTTCTCATGGATTTGGATTTCTTGAGGTGGAGCATGTCCATTAATTCTGGGTTGGACATGGCTTTATACTTCAGGCACAGATCACCTCTGAGTAGGCGGTAAGCAACTGAGTAGAGCTGGAGTTTCTTTAGCCTAACTGCATGGGGCATCTGTTTGAGCCCCTTGATCCTCTTGGTGAGGTACTTTTGGGGTCTTTCTAGTTGTAGCAGGTGTCGGGTAAGGCACATCCCAAATGGGGCATTGTATTCAATTATGGGCCTGATGAGTAGAGGGGCACAATGATCTCTCTTGATCTAGATGTGAGCCCCTTTGTGATAAGGTGGGCTATATAGAATGTCTTTCTAACCACTTTGGCAATGTGATTGTCAAAGGAGAGATTGCAATCTACTTGAGTCCACAAATCCCTAATTACTTCTTCCGTACTTAGTGGATTACCACCTATGTGGTAATTTGTGGGCACTTTGTTTTTCTCAAAGGGGATGACTATGCACTTTTTGGCATTTAGCTTTAGGCCATGGCTCTGGCACCAGTTATCTGTCACTGTGAGACCTTTTTGGAGGATGCTTGTGTCAGCCGGTGAGTCGATTATGGCCCCCAGTTTGCAGTCATCTGCAAACTTTGTCAGCCATAGTACTCCTGTGTTAGCCTGTACCTCAGAGAAATATATACAGAACAAGAGAGGTCCCAGGACTGAGCCTTGTGGGATGCCACTTGTAACTGGTTTAGAGTCTGACATGGCACCTGCAATTTGGCCATGTGGGTTCTATCCCGAAGCCAGTTTGCAACCCATCTTGTGACATAGGGGTTGATATTTAAGCTGGTGAGCTTATTTATGATGCCCAAGTGGGGTATTGTGTCAAAGGCTTTTGCAAGGTCAAGGTAGGCTGTGTGGACTACCTTCCCTTCCTCTATGGCCTTGGTGACTGTTTCAAAGAAATTGACCAGGTTCAAGAGGCAAGATCTGCCCTTAACAAAGCCGAATTGGGTAGGATCTAGTGTTTGGAGGTTCCCAATGTCTTTGTTTATGAGTTCCATGATGTTACGCTGCATAGCTTTGCAGACCAGGCTAATTAGGCTTATAGGGCAATAGTTTCCAGGGTCTGTTGTGGCACCACCTTTATGGAGACATTCTTTGGGTACATATCCTGTTGTAAGGCTGAGACTGAACAGTGATTTTAAGTGAGGGTTCAGTTCTTCTTGGAGCTCATGTAAAATGCAGCCCAGGACACCGTCCAGTCCCATTGATGCTGTGTTTTTTTGCTTTGGAGAGGGCAGCTCTCACCTGTGCATCTGTGATGTCAGGGAGGCTACACTCTGTTGGGATAGTCATTTGCTCATTTGGGGGTGGGAGAAGTTTTCACTGAACCAGTCTGCCAGGATGTTGGCAATGTCTGTGGGTTCAGTGTATTTTTTTGTCATTTTGCACTAACTCAGAGCATATCTGGGAGTTTCCACCCAGGTTTCTGACATAACTAAAGAAAGCCTTGTGATTATCATTAGCGTTTGTGCAATTTTTCTTTCAAAGCTAGCCTTAGATGATTTTATGAAGGATCATAGTTTTTTGCTAGTACTGATCAGAGTTGCCTTCCCTTTCAGGGATTTTGCTCTATCATGTAGTAGCTTCCTCCTTCTGTTGTACAGCTTATTTATGGCTGTGGTCCACCAGACAGGTCTCCTGCCTTTTGAGGAGTGTGTCTTGGTTTTATGTGGGATAGCATGATCCATGCATTCCTGTAGGTATCCATAGAATGCGTTTGTAAAGGATTCTGCGGTTTGGGCCGTATTTTCCACTGGCCCTGGGGCTATGAAGGATTCCACCTCAGTTTTGAGAAGTGGGAAGTTTGCTTTTGAGAAGGTTTTGACCATGGTTTCCTTTGCTGGGGGTGGGGACAGGATATGGATGTCCATAAATGATGGTGAGTGACATCTGCAACAGTGGTATGGTAGCGATACTGTAGGTGCAGCACACGTTCCTGTCCACATGAACAGGTGTCAGCGTCAACACAGTCACACTCTCTCAGGGACTCACACACATTGACACATTTGGCAGGGTCAGGAATACACTTCCTCACTAGTTAGTTTGTCACAATACAGTACTGTGCAGGTATCACATGCACTACAGGGGTTATCCGGAAGTTATATGGGCAAAGGGTATGTGGAGGTGTCTGACATCAGACATCATGCTTCAGTATGCCAATGGGGGTTGTAGAAAGTGTGAATGTGGTCAAAAGCATCATATACCACACACACAGACACAGGGTGCTAGTACTGACATGCATGCCTGCATTGCTTCATGAGTGCATAGTGGTTGACCATGCCAGAAGGCTATACAAGGCTAGGTGATGGGTATTCCTTGGCATCAGACCACATGACAATGGTCTGCAGTGTGGCTCAGAGGTATTCTGTCTGGATTGGCCCACACAGGTGGGTATTGTATTCACCATCCAGTCACCTGGGTAACTATTGTATGTGGCCATTGCTGTTCAGTGCTTGCCATGTATGTGTTCTTTAGTCCATGACACAGACACTTTCTGGGATGTGCAAACATCCCACATGCATGTACAGTGACATGTAGAACTGTACCTGGTGTGTCTGACCCATGTTGTGTACACAGATTGTTATAATCAGATGTGCCTGTCCTTGCCTCATGTGCTGGGAACAGGTAATGGACAGCAGGTTGACCCTGCACCTACATTGATAGCATGATACAGGTATTCCCTGATGTCAGTGGTATCTGTCCATACAGGGCATGTGTATAAGGCATAGTATGCCTTTTGTGGGTCACATTTGATGGCACCACAGGTTTGCAGGTGTCCAGTGGGGAGCGTAGTGAAGGCACACTGTCTGCATGTACATGCGTATTTTACTGATGGACATGGTGCCATACCCTCTGTCGTCCACTGCAATCACACCATAGTTACTATCTGTGGGCAATATGTAGGGTACTACCAACATAGCAGTTGTTACCTAGGCAAGTGTGTTTGTGTATGAGACATGGGTTGAGGGTGTTCTCTGTGTAATACAAGGGTTGCTAACTTTGTTCACCAGGCCTTGATGTCACATGTAGGGGTATGGATTGCCACCCCAACATCTCCTGTATTTCACACCTGTTATCCTTGTAAGGTGGACATTGTGACATATAATAGGACCACCATATAAGAAATTTGCAAAATCTGCTCCACAGTGAGTCCAGTTGTTATGCACTCACAGCCACCTCCACACAGGATACGAATGACAAACACAGACACACACACACACCTGCCATGTCTGGGATTAGAACTCCTACCTAACTAGTTTATTACACTACAGCATTACACAGTTATAGGATGTACCATGGAGATTACTGGAGTACTCCTTCCCCAAAGGTGTATTTCACAGTGAATGACATCAGCAGGCTTGCCAAAGTAGGGCATTTGAATTGTAGTGAGTGTGACTAGCCTAAAAAGCATTGCTCCTTACACAGACATAGAAACACAGACACAAACATCCACCCTTGCCATATGTGAGAATAGAACCCATATCAAAGTACTATATCACACTACAGCACTATGCTGTTATAGGATGTGCCATGGAGATTACTGGGCTACACCTTTCTCAAAGGTGTATTTCATAGTGAATGACATCTGCAGCTTTGCCAAAGGAGTGCATTTGATCTGTAATGAGTGTGACTAGCCTAAAATGCATTGCTCCCTACACAAACAAACATCCACACTTGCCATGTGTGGGACTAGAACCCCTACCAAAGTACTATATCATACTACGGCATCACGCTGTTATAGGACACACCACAGAGATTACTGGGCTACACCTTTCCCAAAGGTGTATTTCACAGTGAATGACATCAGCAGCCTTGCCAAAGTAGGGCATTTGAATTGTAGTGAGTGTGACTAGCCTAAAAACATTGCTCCCTACACAGACAGAGACACACACATGCAAACACACACACACACACACACACACACACACACACACACACACACACACACACACAGTTGCCATGTCTGGGATTAGAACTCCTACCTAACTAGTTTATCACAATACAGCATTATGCAATTTTAGGATGCGCAACAGAGATTACTTGGCTACTCTATTCCCAAAGTTGTATTTCAAAGTGGATGACATTAGTAGACTCATCATAGTAGGGCTATGGATAGGGCAGTGTGTGTGCATGGGCCATAACCCATTAATCTAGAGGTTGGCACACCACATGTAGGGTTATATTCCACAGGTAAGTGTATACAGCTGCTAGATGATTACTGCCTTGTACAGTCATGTTGCACAGCTAGCACTTGCACCACATAGTCTGTAATGCTGATGGATACCAGTGGCTAATTTCTACAGTGAATGACATTTACACATCATGTATTTGTAGCCATTTGGCTGTGTGCTGGGTGGGACAAGCGTCATGATGAATGGCACTTTGTCACAGTCACTCTCTTCCACACATCTATGTATGTCTACTTTTGGCATATTATAGTGTGTTCTCCTTGGATATATGTCTGTATTCCTATCCAATGTGTGTGCAAAGCATGACTGGTGCATACTGAGGAGTGTATGCACTAACCTCTGCAACTGTCAGATATGTATGGTCCACTGTTGTTTGCAGACATAGGCTTCATTTGTTTGTGTGTGAGCATGCCCAGTATGCCCTTCTGTATTGAATGTGTGGATCCATTCCAGGTAGTTTGTACTCCAGTGCAGACCTTTGTGTTGTACACATACAGGTAGCAAACTGTTTCTGCAGGGAATCCATAGATAATTTGGCAATATGGGGTCAAACTGTGCAAGGAATAGTGTGTGCACTAGGTGATTGTGTTTGTGCTGCTTCTGCTACATGGTACTGGTGTTAGCAGAGATATTCAGACATGTGTACTGTTATACACTGTGATGTTTTATGTCCTCAAGTACTGTCAGGTGGACATTCTTGCTCACAGTGATGTCCTGGGGAACAAGGGTGAATGCAGCTGTGTCCGGTATCATGGGCAAACGCCTACATATTCATGGGAAGTTATGCCATTCTGGAGGGGGAGCTGCAGACACTTGCTGTGTATCCAGTTCAGCAGCTTGGTACAGTGCTGGAAGAGGATCCCATACTTATAAATCCAACAGCATGACAGTATGGCCTTATTTTGCTGTGGCAATACTTCACAGCTGTACATATTCACACAGGTTACCAAGAGGCAGGGGTCATAAGTCAGGACATTACTCCTATTGTGGTTTACAGGTAGGTTTGTAGCCACCCATTTATGTGTTTGCAGCCAGGGTTAGTGTGTGCACACAGGTGTGTGTCGGACCTTGCACATTCCATGCTGCCCATGCTCCCCACCCCCCCTCTATTATTCTATTCTCTTCCATACATTATGCATGCATTCTCTGATACTTTTCCTAAGGTTATCACCTCATCACAGCTTTGTTTTGGTGTTGGTCCACAGTTCATGCAGTGGGACATGGTGGACATGTTACTGTGGTTTATCCACATGGCCTTGCATATGGCTTATGTGGAGTGTGTTATGTAGTTGTTTGTGTGTCCATGAAAAAACATGCATTGGCAGTACGTGTGCGACACAGGCCTTTGGCAGAGGCCTGCAGGCCATTTGTTGGTGATGTTGGCCAGCTGTGGCAGGCCATTGCATTCTGTTAGTCCTACAGTCCCAGACCACCATACAGTATATTACCCTTAGGTGACAGGGTAGATGCGCTAGGTATTCATGCCAATACTTTCTATCAGTATTGGTCAGGTGGTGTGGATGCTGGCAGGGTGCTACCTATAGCTAGTGACACACCTGCATGGGACATCTACACTGCATGCTGCATTCTTTCACTATTGCCATATACAGGTGGGGGTCGTATTGTATCCATTCCCAATAGCAGGGATGCAATCAGAGAGGTACCTGTGGGTGGTGTTTGGGTGAGCTGGGTGCATGTGCTATGGACACTACTTGCATCTGATGCACGGATATGCATGGGGCATTCCAGTTATGCTGGCATGTACAGGTACATAATTTGTTTCACAATACATCAGTCCTATCACCTTTGTGATCTGTAAGTGTTCGGGCAGACGACACCGGTATTCCCTTCTACAGGCCCAGATAATGTGATGCTTACCTGTATGTACAATTCCAGGGGTGTGTCCATTTAACAGTTACACATTATATACTTTACGTCTGGGGTACTTTCCCCTGTGTACTGCTTGTATATCTATCCCAACAGCTATGCCATGTCAGTCCTTCAGATGGTGACACACATCACCACCATACATTTAAAATGGCCTACTACTAGCATGTGTCATATTGGTGGGTATTGTCTTTGGCACTGCAGTTGAGGACTTGGCCCTGTCATCAGCAGTAGTGGGCAATGGCCACCAGGTCATACTTCAACATGCACACATACTGACCACTCTCACGCAATATGAAACACACCAACCTAACACACACATACCTGCATATTGTACAAATGATGCAATCTGTTCTGCTACCTTGGCCAGCTCTGGGCATCTGTGCTCCACTGGTATTATACCTACACATACATGTTACATTTTTACATAGGATTGGGAGGGCACCCCTGACTGTTACTACATGTCTACATAGGATGTGTGGGGGGGCATATTTACTGTTTGTACATTGCTACACAGGATTGGGAGGGGCACACCTGACACTTGTACACATTTGCTATGACTGTACTGGTATGTCAAGTACTCCATTTCATTCTGTTTTCTAATCTATAATGCTGACTACAGGCATATCAGTGTACTACAGGTCTTATGTTTGATTGACCTACATATTAGTTTCTGACTTCCTACCCTTCAGAACTAACATCCCACTGCCTGACCTGATGTAGTCTGTCTGTGCAGGCTTGGTGGGGGGGGGGGGGGTTACCCATAGACGTCATTCAGAGGCCTTACCACAGCCTTTGTTTGTGTTTGTCTGCACCTGTCTTGCTGGCTGTAACTATTGTTGGGTATGTGAACCTCCCTGACTGGCATGTGTGTGTCATATGGACACACATGTGGCCCAGCACATTTCCTGTGGTGGGTTTTGTCACCATGTGTAGTACTGGCTACTATGGTGACATCAGTATTTGTTACAGATCTCATGCTGCCACTATAGGTGTCTAGTATCTGCCGGTATCCCTTTCAGCCACCTGATTCCCTTGCATGCTCACATCCATACCATAGATACAGGTAACAACATATACTACTACATTCGGCAATTGGCAACTTGAGTGACTTATCTTGTGGGTGTGCCAGTATTGAGGGTGGTGCTGGAGGGCTGCCTACGTTGGATGCACATAGTATACTCCCTACACATGATTGAGCACAGGTAGTGTCATGTTTGGCATCCCTTTTACTGTATGTGCAAGTCAGAGAGAGAGAGGTGCCATTCCCTCGGTCCCTCCTGTGTCAGTGTATGTGCTATGCGTTGCCTCTTTGTCAAGGCCAGGGCATACTGGCCATGCCTCCTTCTGCCTACTGGGGCAGGCTCAGGTTGTTCCTCCTCTGAGTCATGCTGTGCCTGTGCAGGCCTTGGCAATTGTGGGGGGCTGTGTGGCCCTGCCTCATGCTGTTCCTGCTGCAGCTGTTTCCACAGGATCATATTGTGTAGCATGGCACATTCGATGACAATTTGAGTATGTGTAGCTGGTGAGTAGTGCAAGGCTCCACTGGATATGCCCAGGCACTGGATCCGTGACTTGAGCATCCCAAACACATGCTCCAATTTGTTTCTGTTCTGTGTGTGTGCCTCATTATGGAGTTCTTGGTGTGTGTGCATTTCTGATGGGTGTCATCAGCCACGGCTCCAGGGCATAACCAGCATCCCCCACTAGGTGACCATAAGGGATGTCCCCATTGGCAAATCTCTGGTACAGCTGTGTCAGATGCTAGATGTGGGAATCATGATAGCTTTCAGGGCAGCCAACACACACATTCATTATTATGCCCTGGGCATCATAACATGAACTGGCAGTTGATGGAAGGGAAGCCCTTGCAGTTGATGTAGACCCTACCCCGCTCACTGGGTGGTGCTTTGCATATGTGCGTGTAGTCTATAGAACCCACTACCTCAGGGTTTTCTGCTTTTTTGTGTAAGAGACTAATATTTCTGGCCAACGCCTCACAGGTGCTGGGGAAATATACGTGCTCACTAGCATGTGCTAACATGGCATCCAGAAACTGATGAAGTAACCTGGAGGCTGATGCCTGTGAGATCCCCATGATATCCCCAGTTGGCCTTTGGAAGGTATCTGTAGCTAGTATTCATAGGCCTACACATACCTTGGTATCCATTGGGATTGGTTCCCCTCTGTTAGTTCTGTGTGTGAGGTGTGGCTGGCACAGCTCAACAATTTGCTGCAGGAGGTCCCTGTCCACCCTATAGTGCTCCACTATCTCCAGCTCATATAGCCCCTAGTAGATTACCCTGGGTTTGTACACTCTTTTCCGCCTCTTCACTGTGGGTTGGTCGACAGCATTCACATCCTCACCACCCTCAGCCTCTTACACATGTCGTTGTATAATAGCGATTGCAGACCCTATCATTTTGTTGTTTTTGTTTGTTATAAGTTCCCTGCTTATATACACCGGTGGTGTAGAGTATTTGGGATAAAACAGAGGGATAGGTGTTTGCATAGTTTATAGTAGTATTCTGGGGTGGGCTGGTCTGCTGCTTGTATAATTGGCTGATTCTGATACATTTCACCTGACAGCTATGCTAGTTCTCCTAGATTACTTTCCTACTGCTGTTTTCCCTTCCCATTACCTTCCTGTTTAAGACCAGGGGCATGCCGTGCAAACACAATGCTGAACTGTGCACAGAGCTGCTATTTCCTGGTTTACTTATTTTTTTTTTTTTATGTTTAAAACCCGGCGCGAGGCGCGAGCACCCGCTTAGGCAATGTAAAGAGCACTAGGCAGCCTCAGACACACCACATTGCTTATCTCTGCTAGGCTAAGGGCAAACCCAATCCACAGGGCTCCAATCCACTTACAGTATGCCTGACACACCTCCCTATGATGTCAGCTAACTCCTAGGCTTGCACCAAGCTATTCCTGCTTGTACACTGTTGGGTGCTGACTAGCATGCAGGGGAAATCTGGGATTCAGTATCATTCCCCTCATTTGCATAGGATTGCCTGCAGATGCATAGTTACAGGTCCCACACTGAGCCTCCCCCCCTTAGCAACCACTATTCACTGGCCATGTTTCTTCTGCCCACCATTGAGTATAATGGCAAAATAGTGATTTTGGTTAGAATGCTTATTTTAGGTTAATTTTCTTGTTTTTTGCCCGATCCCATTTGCGTGCCGCTGCCCTATGCTTAAACAGCCGAGATCGGCTAAAAAATATAAAAGTTGATTTTTTTTTATTTTTGCAACTGTTTCCCATGCTAGTGGCCTTATATTTGGCCATTGGCATGCTTTCTACATAATATCCACCCTTTAATTGGAGCTGTTATGGTTCTGTTTTATAGTTTGCAGAAATGTACTCTGTTACTGGTGGAGTACATTTCTGCAGATTACACTAGTCCTGCATGGCCGGCTTTCAGCTTCCTGGATAGCAAATTCACCTTATTTGCATGGATTTCTCCTGCAAATGGGGTAATTTGCATGCAAGACTAGTGCAGGAGCACTCGTGTACGTCCCTACAACTTTTTCCTGGATTGCACGGCACCATGCAGGGCTTGCTGAATCCAGGGGACAAGACAAAAACTGAGGAAAGCAATTAGTCTGTTTTCTGTTCATTTCCTAAGTGTGGTAAACCACACAGGAAGAAAGCAGAAATGTGGATAAAATCATAGATGCTCTGAACTAGAAGAATACCATTTTATGGATTAACGGAAAGCTTGAAGGCATCATTAAATATACTGCCATTACACTATAGAAATATTGGAATGAAAGAGAGGGTCCAAGTCTTTTCCATGTACCTTCAAAAAAAAAGTATTGTTAATCTGTGCAAAGGAAACTGCATGTTGTTGTAAAGGCATGTGTCAGCGGATCTACTTCAGTTTATCGAAGTTTCAAAACTTCAAAGTCCATATGGCCAAGACCATATGACTGAGGTTTTAAAACTTTGAATGTAAAATAAAAAACACTAAAACTAAATAAAACCTGTTATATTTACAATTTTGCGCAGCCCCCTGCACCTCCCACACCCCCTGTTAATTAAATATACCAACTCCAAGATCGCACTGCAGTGAGGAAAATGGTAAATCTCGATTTCCGCACTGTATGGCGTTCTCTATACAAAGTGTTTGAAATTTCAAAACTTCGATCATATGATCTTGGCCATATGGGCGTTGAAGTTTTGAAACCTCGATAAACTGAAGTAGACCTGTGTCAGGACACAACTGGTATGGATAGCATGGTTCTCATCATTAATTAAGAAGCACACTTAAGATACTTGCTATACATCAGAATCAGCAATAGCAAATGTTATGTTGGCAAAAGAATAACACCAGACATATTAAAATGTGATGCATGTACCTTAACTATCGTAGTGCTCGCTGTCAATCCTGTCTGTTAAACTACAGCTGATCAAGGCAGGTAATGGCTAAAGTATTTGCAGTTGTGTCCGTGTCTCTGCATTGTTAGATGTACTAGAGACAGGTAAGCATACAGATCTGAACATCTAGTCAAAAGCTTAGCCCAAGCCAGTTTTCAATTCCTCCTACTACTCTCTGCCAACCTACCATTTCTATCCCATCAGTTCCTGTCCCCTGTTATTACTGATTATCCATTTTTATATATCAAACATTTGTAACCTCTTGCTGCCTTTCAATATGTATATCTGGCAAGTAGCTTTCCTTATGTTGTCCGCATAATGAGTACCTTGTTTTATTGTACCTTGATTGGTATTCTTATTTTTTGTTTTGCAGGACTTGATTTCACAACACTTTGACATTGTATTTACTTCACTTCTCTTGCATCTCCCAGGCTGTGGCTAAAACTGATACATCATGGATTAATACACTACTGTGGTCAATATAACTTACATACATGTTTGCATACATATATACATACATATATACATACATACATACAAATATACATGCATATATACATACATATATACATGCATAGAGCATTTTTGGAGTTGCAACTGCCTTTTTATTGCATTAGTTTCAGCTAATGAGAAATGCAATCAGTTTTAACATTTCTTTTTTCTAAGCTAAGAAAACAAGCTAGACTGTTTTGGTCTAGAGGCACTGGGACAATTACTTATACAAGGAGTGAAGATCAAACATATATTTCACCTTGCTATATTGTCTATCTACTTTATGGATCAATAGTCTAGCTATACCACTGATAAAGCAACACACATAGCTATGTAACTGTTAAAGATTCATGGTTTTACGTACATTTTGCCCTGCAGAAAATAACCTTATTTGGTTACAGCATTATCTCTATACTCTCCAACATGGCACAACTTTTCACTTTTCATCGCTTTGAGTAAATACTCACACTTCAAAGTGGTTATTTAAAAAATGCATGCCATTTTTTACATGTTCTTTTTGCAGTCTGACTGAACATTATTGACTTGCTCATTACATGACAATATCATGAAATATTTTTATTCAGATATAGTACAATACCTGTATTTGTTATGACTGTTTTTGCCAGTTTCAGATATAATAATATAAAACTCAGACCGGGACATTTAATAGGTTTTAGAGGTTCTTTTTACACTGCAAGGAAAGCCTTGGCCATTTCTATAGTCTTTAGGAAAAGAATTGATAGAAGATTGTTTATGACTTTAATTTAACGACTTGAGTGAGTGGGAAGAGCTGTATCGTCCTCAAGAGGGCTTTAATGTCAGTATCCCATGGTTTGGCACAAAGCCTAGCCACTGTTCCATTCCAGCCTAATCAGATAGCACTGTGCTAAAAATGCTAAGCACATCATCCTGCAGAGAGGCTTTCACTCCAGAATGCATGCAGTTTTTAAAGTTAGGAGTTAATTTTAGCTAGAACTGAATGTATTAATAATTCAGCAATGCAGGAGAAGAAAAGGGACTTAATGCTGTAAGTGTGGTCTGCTGGTTAATAGTGATGTAACTCCAGAGAATGTTTACCAGGTTAGTGTTTCAATATCCATTGAAGTAATCAGCAATTACATGTCCTGTGTGCAACTAAATGAAGAAAATAAAATCTGTGTTGTCTCTCCTGTGTAAGAGTCAAATGGTCAAGCAGATTTCTGCATTGTTTTTCACATGCTTGTCCAATTGGATTAATGGCAATCTTTTTAAAATTAAGTGGAGCAGAAACAAATGCCATATTAACTAAGAATGCTGTGTATTTTATGAGGAAATCTTCCTGCATTATACAGCCTTCATGTTATAGAATGCAATGCATATCTTACCGAATTATGTAAACTTTAGTGACGGTTTTGTTTGTGGCTAAGCTAATACACTTTTCCAAATACAGAAGGAAAATTACTTATTTTTCTCCTACCTTCCATGACTAGCAATATATACAGATTTGTATGTGTGTAATACATATATATATATATATATATATATATATATATATATATATATATATGTATATACAGAGAGAGAGCAGATGAATAAAAAATGCAGGGACAAAGACTCCAAATCAGGTACAGGCTGTTCTTATCAACGTAGAATATTACCAGAAAAAAACAGATTTTGCATTAATATTCATTTTCATTGATGTAAACTCCGGAACTCAAATGTCTGTCATTGTTTTGTGACTTTTCCCCTCAATGATTTGCCAGAAAACTACAATTTAATGAGGAATAGTGTTTATATATATCTCCATATACACACTCACACACACGTCTGCGTGTGTAGGGTTCCTTCCTTTTTCTTGAGTAGGCTTTAATGGAAAATGATACTTTTCAGCAGTAAAGTGAAGTTGTTTTCTTTGCCATTTTGTTGATGTGGTGAGTATATTTGTAGATAAGCAGTGTAAGAAATAGGTAGGTTTCTATCGCTTATACTGCTAATTGTGGAGGAATGTACATTTTTTGCAGATTTGCTGAGAGTGGAAGAAGAGAATTTCTCCCTTTTCCCAAAGTTGTAGGGTCTCAGAGCTACAGTACTTAAATAACCAGGGTTATTTATTTATTTATATTAGTTGACCGGGAGTGTCCGACTGGACATAGGTCCATTTTCAGCGGAGGCCCGGGGAGAAAAGCTCCAGAGTTAAAATAAACAGACAGTAGTTACATTGGATTACATAGCGATTAACAATTTACATAGCAATTACTTACAACATATTTACAGATGAAGACCATAGTACATCAGTAGACAACTAGAATCTTTATCTGTGAAGTACACAATAGACATTAACAAATGTTACAAGAAAAAGTTCCTGCTGTATAATAAGTACTGGCTTATGAGCATCTAAGCTTGCTATAATCAAGGTAGTTAGTGGAGTGGAAAGAAAGGTAGCGGTTGGATGGGGAGGGTGATATTAGAGTGGGAGTAGCAAAGGCATAGCCAGCATGTTTTTATGTGCGCTTTTAGTAAAGTTTTGAAGTTGGGTGCATGATGGTATGGAGGTAATGGTGGGTGGGAGGGAGTTCCATAAGTTGGCTATTGTGCAAGAGAATAGTGCTTCACCAGCAGAGTTATTGGCTTTAGTAATCTGCAAGTGATTTTTGTTGCTGGATCTTAGTGGTCTGGTGGTGCGATAGGGTTGGAGTAGATTCTGGAAGGATGGGACATTTAGTGGATGGTTTACTAGTTTGTGGGCGAGTGAGAGTTGATACCATTGAAGGAGGTGAGGGAGTTAAAGCCAGCCCAGTGCAGCAAGTGAGAGACAGTGGTGACTATGGCAGGATGCCCCTGTGGCGAATTTGGCGATTTTGTTGTAGTAGGTCTCTAGCTTGTTTAGATTGCATTGCCTTAGGTTGGTATATATTGGAGAGGCATAAAGTAGGGTGGAGATAAGGTGGGATTTTGCTATTGAAATCTTTGCTGCTTTGGTGAGAAGTTGCTTATTTCTGTACAGCTCTCCTAGTTTTTTTGTGGACTTTTTCATGGTCTTGGATATGTGAATATCAAATTTTAATTTACTATCTATTTCCACTCCTAGCAATTTGGTGTGCTCAGTTGGGTATATAGTGGTGTTGTCTTTTGCTGTGATGTTAAAGTGAGAGTTGTTTTGAGTATGTTTGGTGGGTTGGAAGATGAGTAGTTTAGTTTTGTTTGGGTTGAGTATTAATTGGGCATCGGATAACCAAGTTTCAACAGAGGAAAAGGCTTCCTGTGTGACTTTTTGCAGTTTGGGTATGGACTGGGCTGAGCAGATGATGGTTGAGTCATCTGCGTATTGTATTAGTGTGCCATGTTTGGTGGCAGAGGCTAGTTTATTGGTGAAAACAGAGAAGAGTAGGGGTCCAAGAATGGATCTTTGGGGAACCCCTATGGAGACAGGTAGTTGGGGAGATATGTTATTCTGCCATACAACGGATTGTTGGTGTTCAGACAGGTAACTCTGAAACCAGTTGGTGACTGATTGTGAGAAGGCTAGGTTATTGAGGACAGAGATAAGTTGTTTGTGTGGGACCATGTCAAATGCTTTAGATAGGTCTAGGAAAGTAGCAGAGGAGAGATGGCCATTGTTTCTATGCTAAAGGATAGTGTTAGTAAAGGAGAGTAAGGCAGTGGTGGTGCTATGGTTAGGTCGGAAACCATGCTGAGTATTGGAAAGGAGGTTGTTAGTAAGGAGTCTGAGACCTGAGAGAGTGTATACATCTCTGTAGTATTTTGGAGAGTGGAGAGAGAATAGCTATGGGGTGGTAATTGGTTAGTTCTGTGGAGGGTCCGCCTTTGTGGAATGGAATTGTATGTGTTACTTTCCACAGTGTGGGACCATAACTTTCTGACAGAGATCGGTTAATCAAGATGGATACTGGGTAGGCCAGAGCATCAGCTGCAATTTGTAGGTATTCACTTGGGAGGTTGTCTGCTGCTAATCTGGTGGGCTTATGTTTAGTTAAGAGTTTTTTATGTTGGAGGTAGGTACAGGAGAAAAAGAGAAGGCAGTGGGGAGATTACTAGTTGAAGGTGTTGGTTGGAGGGGGGGGTTGTGTTGTTTAGCTAGTGATAGTATGGTTTGTGTGAAGTGTGTGTTGAATGAGGCAGCAATATTTTCTGAGGAATGATGTGGATGCCACCCACATGATGGAGAGGGAGAAGGTTTTGCTTCCTCCAGAACTTTCCTTTTACTCATGAACTGGTGTTGAAGTGTACTCAATGGTTTCAGTGCAACATGTTTTTTTTTGTGATATTTTTGGATTTGATGTTTTTTTTTTTTTCTTGGTATATTGGTATTGTTGATATGGAGCCATATACAAACATACTCTCTCTCTCTCTCTCACACACACACACACACACACACACACACACACGTATAAGCAAATGCGTATTTGCCTAGACTATACATATACATGCCTTTGTAATCATTCCCTAGAGATGTTTGTTGGCCTGTCTTGACCAGTTAATTATAGAGCATAAATTTACTTGCTTTGCATTATGGCTCATTGTGAAGGCAGGCTAACTACTTCTAGTGTGCCAGTAGCCCATTGCATTATTTATGACCCACTGATGCTGGGTAATTTGAGTCAGAACAATTAATGCTTTAAAACATGAAGACCTGGTTAGGAAGCCCCGTTCCAATCACATTGCTATCAATGCCTAACCCGAATACCCATGACCAGCTGTAACTGCACAGATCGGCTTCAGCATGCCATCATGCTTTCATACTACAAAGGTTAGACAAAGTAATGTCTTTCAGCTCTTCCCGGTTAGGGGTAGCCACAGTGGAACTCTGGTCTGCTCATGATTGGCAGTGGATTTTAAAGGTGCTGAGTTGCCAGCCCAACGCCCAACCTTCAAGGAAGGCACACCCATTCATGCACACACCTACCTGCATGTATTTAAATGTCACTCGACTGCGAGGAGGAAAAGCAGACTCCATACAGACAGCACTCCAGCTGAGAATCGAATGGGAGAACCTCTTGCTGTGAGGAGATAACGCTAACCACTGCACCACAGCGACTCCCTGTGGTAAATGCAGGATGATTGTATGTATGTATGTGCATATATATATATATATATATATATATATATATATATATGTATATATATATATATATATATATATATATCTATATATATCTATATATATAAATATATATATATATATATATATAGATATATATGTATGTAGATATATGTGTATATGTATATATATGTATGTAGATATATATATATATATGTGTGTATATGTATGTAGATATATATATATATATATATATATATATGTAGATATATATATATATATGTATGTATATATATATATATATCTGTAACTAGGCACCATAGTCGACACACCAGCTGACACATGCATCCTCCAGAAGGGCCTCACAGAAACAGACACCTGGTGCCAGAGTCATGGCCTTAAACTAAATGCCAAAAAATATATAGTCACCCCCTTTGGAAAAAACAAAGTACCTACAAATTACCACATAGGTGGTAATCCATTAAGTACGGAAAACGTCATCAGAGACCTGGGGACCCAAGTTGACAGTGACCTCTTATTTGACACCCACGTTGCCAAAGTGGTTAGAAAGACCTTCTACCTTGCCCACCTTATCATGAAGGGATTCATATCCAGATCAAAGGATGTCATTGTACCCTTATATTCCTCCCTTATCAGGCCTATGATTGAGTATAATGCCCCATTTGGTATGTATCTCACCCGGCACCTGCAGCAGCTGGAGACACCCCAAAAGTACCTTACCAAGAGGATCAATGGTCTCCAGCATATGTCATATGCTGCCAGACTGAAACAGCTCCAGCACTATTCAGTAGCATACCGCCTGCTCAGAGGTGATCTGTGCCTTACGTACAAGGCCATGTCCAATTCAGAATTAATGGACTTGCTCCACCTCAAAAAATCTAAATCCATCAGAGCCATGAGAGCTAAAGATCTAAACCTCAGCACAAATATGAATAGGACATGCTGGAGGGACATATTCTTAACCCAGAGGGTTCCTGCACTCTGGAACAGGATACCTGTCCATGTTAGGCAGAGCCCCTCACTGACTCTCTTCAAGAGAAATCTGGACGAATGGATGGGTGATATTAGGTTTACCCCAGGGGTCATCTCTGTGTCATTGCTAGATAGAGGCACAGTAAACTAAATTTAATTTAAATTGTACACTTTTGTATCTAGATGGCCTAATACTATACTATGAAACTATGAAACTATATATATATATATATATATATATATATATATATATATATATATATATACATCCCAAGCAACTTGAATAAACACTTATAAACACAGTTCAAAAAAATTACACAATTTTGCTCAAGACAAGTTTGCCTATTTTGAATAAAATGTTGGTTTACATAAACCTAAACAGAAAGCCTTATATGCTGTGAGGTTGTGTTTATGCTGTGTGAAAATCTATTGGAAGATTTCTTTGACATTAAATACAGTGACCTCCATTCAGGCAAAAATATTGCACTTAACCAACATCTAAACAAAAGTTTATAATTTAGCTCTGAGGTTTAGTGATGTGTGATAGAGTTAAATTATGCAATGGATATAGCAGGCGTAGCCCATTGCAGAGATATCGAGAACTTTGAACTTTCACTGTGTTGGACATCCATTCTGCACACTTGAATGAATTTTACATTGGGAAAAAGTACTGTGCCAAGTGTAAGCCTGTTGTCATTTCTGTACTCTATAAGAACTGAATTGTTGTAATATTATCCATGATTTCAGCTATTTAAGTTAACAGTCAAAGTAGAATCATATTCTAGATGAGGATGATGCTGCTGTATTTTTCCAAGTCTGACCTGTGGATGTGCAATAAATAATTCAGTCTGTGGAGCACACACACACCTATTACAGAGCCCAAAGAATAAACAGCTTAGTGTCAGTGACCCTGCACTTTTTACATGATGTTCCACTGTTCTTTACATGTACTTCCAGATAATACACCTTGTTTCTTACCTCAAGGCTATCTGAATTTCACTGTAGGAGATTTCACAGTTCTTGCAATCCTTAAATAGGTTTGAAAGAGACACCTTTGTGGAACATCAACTTAGCAGGCCTTGAGATGAGAACCTGCAAACTCTGTTTCATTTTTCGGCTTCACTACTCGAGAGGTATACAGGCCCCCCCCATTTGCTAATAATTGATGCTCCCTATAGCCTGCACAGGCCCAAGGGCATCTGAATAATACTAACGTCATGAGCAACACAATGTAAGCACAGGACATGCAAGAGCAATGAGTGGGCCACCACTTACAATGTTTCTGCAGGGAAATGTTTTGTCACGCTTTCTTTATTGCAGCCATTTCAGATATATTTATGTGGATACAATTTAAAAATAATATGATTTCTGTTGCCAGCAGTGTCATGCTTCACTGTAGTTTAAACACTTTCTCTTCCATTTTTGCTGTTGTAGAGATTAGCTTTATCATTTTGTATTAAGCAAATCAAACTTGTAAGACATTACAAATATTATTTAGCAAACATCAATAATTCATGTTTTATATATTCAGGCAGTTTACCAGTGAAGACAATTAGTGTTTGAGTTAAATGTAATGTGTACACACAGAAGTAGTTATAAATGTGTGGTATGCTTCCTGCATACGGCATAAACTAAGCTGCATCTAAAATACACAGGAATAGCATATGGCAAATTGGCCTTGTAACCATTACTAAGGGAAATGCATGTATAGATTTGTCTGTTTTGTTTTTCTTTCTTTACTTAGCTTTGTCAGTTGCGGTAACACAGACAGTCTTCCAGAATTAATTTTAGAATTTGTTCAAGAAACACCAAAAAGCAAATTGCATTAAAATGCATGTGTAAAGTAACAATCAGTGGGCATACATTAATGTTTTTATATATGCAAGAAATGAGGATAAAATTATTTAGTTATATAAAATGGCATATTTATCTAGTACTCCATGCATTTTCTTATTACATCTTATAGTACCTCTCATCTATACTCCACATTTTATATTTTTCTAGATTCCTCTTCACCTTACCCCTACAAATGTTTCCCTACTCTATCTATCACATCATTATAGTACATTTATAACTACCTGTATAGCTCTTACCTTATGCACTCACTGCTTTCTTTACTTGTTTCCACCTAAGCACTTCCTTTACTTTACCTCTTCCTAGCTATGTATATATTTTTATTCCTGATACTTTGCTTTAATTTAATATGCATTTGCAACTTCAAACAAATATACTATACTGTCCTTATTGGCATAACAGAAAAGCAAGCTGAGATCTACTTTCACTCTGCTATCTTGAATGTCTTGTATTTTTAAGTATTCGTTCACATGTATGTATTCTGGGACTTGAATTTTATTTTCCTCTAATGTCTTATGTACAAAAATGTTATAATATGTAAGCTGTAAACTGTTGCTTTTCTCCCCACGCATTTCCCAAGTCAGACATTCAAGGTAAACAAATGTCAAATAAAAAAAAAAATAAAAATAAACTATATATCATAAACATGAATGGCAAGTAATTATAATGCTAGCATCTACAAAATTAACAGTCGAAAGAAACTGAACAAAAAAACAACAAATAACTCTAGCAGGTCATAGCCTATTTTCAACAGAAGCCTGAGGAGAAAAGCTCCTCTAGACAACAAAAATCAAGTCATGAAGTGCAAGTTTAAACAAAGCAACACCCACTGCTAACCACAACTGATATATGGCAGCCTTTTAGAACTGGAGCTCTTAGAAATGTTTTGACAGTGTTTAAAAGAAATTGTAAAATCACCCTGGTTTGCCATTATCTGTTCAGTCAAAGTTACTGCCACAAAAGCAGATTCAAACTATTTAGATTGGACTAGTATGTTCATAAGTAGCAGGTGCACTGATACCAACCCACGCCCACCCAGGAGGGACATGGAATTGTTCACTGGAATAGATTATAATATATCCTGACTGGTTGGGGCAGTGTAAGTGCTGATTTTAAATGTAATGCTCCCCCCAGCAGAGCTAATCTTTCAGGACACGTATATTGAAGAAAGGTCAGGGTGTTTTGCAATAACCAGTTATTCCATGAATTTTGAAACATGGATAACCGGTAGCTAAATCATTTAGACAGGAATTAGCCCACATTATACACAAACATAATGAAACAATTATGCCATTTGGCTGGTTTGGATTAAAGAATGTGTGCATAACTTTACATATTGATATTTGCTTTTCAATTGGAACTATTGTTGAATGCAATTTATCTCATCCATCCACTTTCTAAATTACTACTGATACCTAGTGAAGGTTCTAGTGTGCAAATTTATAATTTCCTTGGACCCATTTCATGACTTTTGGCATGATGCTGCCTCATCCCATGTTCACCTAAGCAAAATGGCCACTGATTTAGTTGGACTACCTAAATAAAAACTAAATAAGTGATTCAGTAAATCAATAAAAAGAAGAAAGAAGAGAAATTTTTGGGTATTGGGAATCATGCAATAAACTGGAGGACTCGAGATGAGCATTGCAGGAAACATGGCACATTATTTGGGGGTGTTAGGTAAGGCCTCAAAACTATGTGTGAATGTGTTGGATGTATGAGTTTGTACTACATGGAACAGAGGAAGTTTAGAGGTTCAGAACAGAGACTGTATGGTCAAAACCTTAAAAGAGTACACAGCCTTAGCACTACAAGAAAGGATGCATATTGCAAGCCAGACATGCCCTGTGATGTGTGAGACACTTGATTTGTTTTTGTTTTTTTACTAGTAAGCAAAGAGATCGAGAGAGACAGAGTACTTGTTTATGACACTCAGTTTAACTACAGAACAGAAGACTGACTTGGAGCCCTAACTGATTCGTTTGGCAGAGACAGTGCTGTCTGTGGATGCAGAAATGACTAAGACTCCCTAAAAAAGAAAGAAAAATAAGTGATCGGTTAAAGGACAGAGTACTGACAGAAGCTGATTTAATGGTACGAAAAGCCATTGATGTGTATAAAGCAAGAGAGCTACAATTCATTGCTATAATAACATGAATAAAGGTTTGTGACAAAAAACATAAAATGGTAACATGACTGAATAACAAAAAATTGGACTATGTGGTAGCAGTCAGTAAACACGGCTGATGTAAATCTGCCAATGTTGTGGCTACAGGCATGAAAATATACATTGTGAAGTATTTAAACAGATAAACTCATTTAATCTTTCTGGGATAATAATTTTGCCAGGACATGAAAGAAATGGAAACAGGTAGTGCAGTATGTTAAATTTCAGAGACAAACCAACAGTACAAAATAAATATTTGTTAGTACTGTTGAAGTGAGTTAAGTAAACTGACTGTATCCAGCACATATTTTATGCAGTACCAGTGCATATACTGATTGCCAGAATAGTTCTGTGCATTCAGTTCAAGCAGTTAGTGTGTGTGTGTGTGTGTGTGTGTGTGTGTGTGTGTGTGTGTGTGTGTGTGTGTGTGTGTGTGTGTGTGTGTGTGTGTGGGGGTAACTCTTTGTCAGAGGACAGGAGTCAGGAAAGCAATAATGGTTGCATAACCCAAAAGCTTTGAGTGGTACCAACACAAATATAGGGAAAATAATAAATATTCCTCAAAAGCATCAGTGCAAACAGAGTAAAATACATCATCAGGAAGACATTACTACAAACTGCTCAATTTCTTAGTGTAAGAAATCTGGACAAAGCCACAAATAATAGGTGGATAAAGACTCAAAAAGCAGAGGCACATTTTTCTTATTGCTGTTGTAAACATAGAAAGTTGCCATAACAACAGGTTTTGCATTAGCCTGCATTTTCCTGAATAATAGCAAGTCTGAAACTCAAATGTCTGTCTTTGTTTTAATGAATTGGAAAAAAACATAGACCAAAAATATGAGGCAAATGTCTGGAATTCTGCAACAATATGGACTAATTGAGAGTCATGCATAACTGACATTTTAGCTGATTTTTGATCAACTCTAGACCAAGAATAGCTCTGCATATTCTTTGAGAAATTAATGAAAGTTGTTGGAGACTAGCAGAGAAGAGGCAAAGAAAAAAATCTGGTTGGTTTTGTTAAGCAGACCTA
>NC_056727.1:868970271-868977771 GCF_019279795.1 Protopterus annectens | reverse complement strand
TTACATTTCAAAACGGGCATTGTACTCTATAATGGGTGCTGAATAGTGGGGAACAATGACCTCTTTTTCCCTTGATGAGAACCCTTTTTTGATGAGGTGTGCCACATAGAAGGATTTCCTGACTACTGTGGCGATGTGATTATCAAAGGAGAGACTACTGTCCCCCTGGGTCCAAGGTCTCTTATCACACATTCGTCATTGAGTTTACTGCCATTTGTATGGTAGTTCATGGGTACAGAGTGTTTACCAATGGGGATTACAGTTCTCTTTTTGGCATTGAGCTTGAGGACATGCCTCAGTGAGGCCCTTCTGTAGGATGTGTACATCAATTGCGGACTCAACTATGGCTCTTAGTTTGCAGTCATCTACGAACTTCATTAGTCAGAGGCCTTCTGTGTTAGCCTGTACTTCAGAGAAGTAGATAACAAATAGGAAAGATCCCAGGAGTGAACCTTGTGGTACTCCACTTGTCACTTGTTTGAAGTCATATTTGGAGTCTGCAACTTTTACAGTGTGGGTTCTGTCAGTGAGCCAGTTGGCATCCCATCTTGTGACGTAGGGCTTTATACCTAGTGTTGTGAGTTTAGCTATAATTCCAGAATGGGGGATGGTGTTGAAAGCTTTGCCGAGGTTAAGATAGACTGTGTGAACCACCCTTACCCTCATTTACTGCTTTGGTGACTGCCTCAAAGAAGTCGATCAGGTTCAGAAGGCATGATCTGCCTTTCAGAAACCCAAATTGGGTGGGGTCCAGAATTTAGAGGTTACCAATGTCTTTGTTTGAGTTCCATGATGTGTTCCATGGCCTTGCAGTCCTGGTTCGTCAGGCTAATAGGGTGATAGTTCCCATGATCAGTGGTGGCTCCCCCTTTGTCGAGTGGAATAATTGTTGCTATGCTCCATTCAGTGGGCACAAAGCCTGAAGTGAGACTATGACTGAACATGGTGATTAGGTGGGGAGCCAGTTCATTCTGAAGTTCATGTAAAACGCAGCCTGGGATACACACACACTCGCACTCTCTGTCTCTGTCTCTCTCTCTCTCAACCAGGGCCTTTTGCTAGTACTGTCACCCCCTCAGCAAAAGAGCAAAAAATAAAAAAAATGAGTACCTTACTCTATTATCAGCTTAATATAGATAGTTCATCTCAGCCCCCCAGCTCATCCATTGAAGAGCAAATCTAGACAAAACAAAGCAGATATTTCTGTTGGCTAGGTAGCCAGATGCACCCCCCCCCCCCACACACACACACAGCCATTCCCATTTTTGTGGCCTGCCCATGAGCCTTTAATGTATTCAAACCTGCACTGCTCCATATGGGGTCTAAACTGTTAAAACTAACTAGGTTTATAAACTAAAACCTGAGCTCTGTGGCACTCTTGCCTTCATGGAGTGGGTGCTACAACTCAGTTTTTAGCTTAGAAAAGGGGATTTCTTTTTATCTTTTAAACTGTAGCAAACTGCTTGCTAGAGTATAGCATGCAATTGCTACAACTTAGACCACATACAGAGTGTTACTCAGGTTTGACTGCAAATGCTATACCAGCTTTTAGACTACAGGAGAGTAATACTAAAACATAATACTAAAACATAATCAAAACAGAAAGATAAAATGAAGTAAAAAAATAAATTATGCCAAGGAGTTGTAAATGCAGCTAAAAGATAACCTGGTGTCCTACATGAGAAGTTCACAGTAACTTCAATGAGAATGTTATGATTAGTAAAGATGAAAGGGAGATGGAAAAGTTCAAAAATAGTTTGAAGGACACTTTGGAGTACTAGGACGTAGAAGTTGAAATAAAAATGACACACACACACACATATATATGTGTGTGTGTGTGTGTGTACACCTATGCTTTACCGTCTTTTGTTGACAAAATGAATATTGACATCTGAAAGGTAAACCACATTACTTAGAAAACAGAAACATTGACATCCTGGTATGCATACGTATCTTCAATGCATGTTGTTGTATCTTTCGGCTTTTCCCGATTAGGGATCGCCACAGCAGAACTCCGGTCCGCTAATGATTGGCAGTAGATTTTTACGTACTGAGTTGCCATCCCTGATGCACAACCTTCAATGAAGGTAAGCCCATTCATGCATGTCTCCACACAGAAGACGCTTTAGCTGAGGCGACAACGCTACCGCAGCACCACCACCACAGCTCCGATGCATGCAAATGTTAAAAAAAAAATGTAAAACACATATTTATTTATTTATTTATTTTTTTACATGTGGGGGTGGCAAACCCCACAACCCCTACTAATTATATGTATTATTTCCTAGATCGCACAATCCCCAGAGAAAGGGAATATTCCCCTAACTGGGCATTGTTGATTTTGTACACTTGTTGACCATATGTATAGTTAACCAAATGTGGTCAATCAAAAAGATGTCAACCAAAACTCCCCATTGACAAATCAATATAAAACACACACACACACACACACACACACACACACACACACACACACACACACACACACACACACACACACACATATATATATATATATATATATATATATATATATATATATATATATATATACATAGAGAGAGAGAGAGAGAGAGAGAGTGTGAGTGAAACAGAGAGAGAGAGGGGGGAGGGAGGGCAAGGGACAACCCAGTCATAGAATAGGACTAGGAAGATATGCACTAAACCCCTTGTGAAGATAGTAATGTATCATACATGAGGACTGTATAAATATATATATATATATATATATATATATATATATATATATATATATATACATACACATGTAATACTGTACTAGAAAAATAACTAAAAAATATTTTTTGTTAGAAAAGCTGTAGATTAAAGCAAAGCAGCTATATCTAACCTTATTAGTTGTTCAGAGTGCATTCTAATGGCGACATGCTTGCTGCTGTCATATTTTGGATATACACTCAAGCACTTGGGGTCATGTTTGTACATAAGCGAGGCTTATAACTTTTGTTGAAGACTGTAAAATTGTGGTCTGGGCAGTGATGTTTGTGTAACATTTGGCATGGTGAATTTCATGCAGTTTGGATGTAAAATGACTTCATTTTCTGCTATAAAATAAGGCAAACATACATCAACACTGAGGGATATTCAGTAATTCATACAAGAGATGCACTGTTCTGTGAGAAAGTGCAAGAGGGTCTGCTGATGCAGTATGCACTCTGAAGCTAGCGCAGTACAGAGACAGAAGTGTGCTGAATCAGAAGTTGAGATTTATTTCGTCAGAAAATAAGCACTGAGGATTCTCAAGTTGAAAGACTGTACCCCAAGGCTTCTCTGAGCTTGAATCGTAAAAGCGATACTAACTAGCACACACAAAAATTGAAATCCAGCTGATGAACTCACTCTAGCTAGACAAGCTTCCAAGTCAATTTAAGAGAATAAAACCAATTCTTGATCTACAATCTCATATTTTCCTATTTATAAAGTTGAATAAAACCACTAAAATCTTCCTTTTGGTTTTTAAAAGCTTTATTTTTGAAGAACATTCAACATAGGTAGGTGAGCGTTGTGGCAAAAATCTCTCCATTTTATTTCAGTTTTCTTGTAACAACTAATTCACAGACGGGTATAGATATATATATATATATATATATATATATATACATATATATATATATATATATATATATATATATATATATATATATATATATATACTTTGTACAGCATCAGCACATTAGGAATATGTAAATACGGATATAAAAACTCATCTTCATTGATTGATAGTTATCATCATTTAAACAGATATGGATACAAACTCTCTATTCTCATTGGTTAACAGTTTTACATTCATTTGTTTAGAAATGGACCTATGGGAATAAACTTATCACAAAGACCTCAATCAAAGAGGACAGACTGGCCATGTTATAATCACTGCTTTTGCAAGTAAGCTTCGTCAGACCTACATATTAATCAGATGTGCAGGTAAACTAACGCTCAGTTGAAAAATAATTAAGTCAAGATTTCTAAATTACGACCAAACTGATATTAACATTAACCCAGGGAACATATCTAGGGTTGAATAATAGGACTGGATTATTTTTGTCAGAATCTTAAACATTTAAAAAAATCTTACAAAGTTATTAAACAGGTGTCGTGCCTTCTCATCCCCTTTAATGCTTCAGTAGATGACCAGAGGATGTTCAGTGGAGGCCAGTTGAATAACCTTATCTCAGTTTGGGTAATGATGGAGCTACTGCGGATCATGTCAGTAGTCACCAGAAGGTTATGTAAATGGAGTAAAAACCTAGGGGAATAAATATGAGACATGTCAAGAATGGAAAAAGCAGAACCTAAACCTTTAGACAGTGAGCATAAATTGCGGCAGTGGATTAGGAAAACATAAAACATTCGCATTAGGGACATAGTCCCTGTTAATAGTAAGCTGGATGATGCAGTTTTCTTAGGTTCCATATACATGTGTGATAGAGATTATGGTGCTGAGTCTTGGTGGCCTGCCTACATTAAGCCGGATCTGCCATTCCAGCTCCCTTTTCTCCAGAATGTTATTGGTTGAGCCTCGTAGTGTTCCCTTTTCAACCATATCTATGCTGTTAAACCTGAAGGAGTTATGCCCAGATTTTTCTTTACTGTGCTTTGCCAATGCATTGTTGTAGTTGTGTTTTGTTTATGTCCTGTAGGTGCTGACAAATCCTTGTTTTCAGCTGGTTCAAATTTTTGGCTATATAAAATGCTGCACAACCGAAGAGTTATTGTGCAACTATTTCATGAAGTGTAGTCAAAAGTAGTCATTTCAAAAAGTTTTCTGTGCTGGGTGTGTCTATTCAGAAAGGGCCAATATTACAGAGTGTTTCTTGCACTGTAAAGAGTTATTAAGCAAAGTACATCCATTTTGGAAGTGTTTTAGTGTGCTGTGTACTGTCTATTCAAAAAGTGCAGTTACTTTGAAGTGTTTCTTACTCTGAGCTTCTTGTACTGCCCAGTTTATTGCCACAGTGCAGTCATTTGAAATGTTTCTTACACTGATAAGAGATGATTTTTTGTAGCACAGTAATTTCAAGAGTGTTCTTGTGCCACAGAGACTTATTTCACAAAGTATTTCATAGAGTTCAGCTACTTAACTTCTGGCATATATATATATATATATATATATATATATATATATATATATATATATATACACACACACACACACACACACACACAAAATATATATGCATGTATGCTCATGCGTACTTGCTAAAGCCTTCACTGATATGTTAATACGGCAGAGGCATTTCGCAGACTAGCTCCACTTGTATTTGATCAGAATATTGCAGAGAATTGGAGAATATTTGAGCAAGGGTATGACAGCTTATTCTGATAAAGATGCATGCACCAAGGCATTGATTTTGCTAAATCGAGCTGGGTCAGAGGCCATTGAAAGAGAGCATTCATTTGTGTATGCACCAGCAGTATATGAAGGAGAGGGTGAAAAACATCATATTGTTGTTCAGGCTGAATCAAGGAAAACTCCAAGTGCTTGAAATGCAGCTTCTGAGAAATGTGCAACCCCCAGACAAATGTTACATTAGAGAGTATTTGTTTCACACAAGAGACCAAAAGCCAGGAGAAACTTTTCCAACTTATATTACTGACTTGAGAAACAAAGCTAGAACCTGCATGTTTGGTGATTTTAAAAGATGAGTTAATAAAGGCATGTGTGTGGTATTAATAGTGCTGCTGTCAGAAAGATTTTGCTTTATGACAAAGACTTAAGGCTGAGCAAAGCTACTGAGATTTGTCAAATCCATGAAGTTACAGAAAAGCACACAAGTATGCTTGCAAGTGACAAGAGCCTGGTTTCAGTAGGCTCCAGAGCAAATGCAGATAGCATGCAACATGTGGCAGACAAAAACAGGCCTAAGCACATTGCAGCTGCATCCACTGTGGGTGTGGCAAGGAAAACCCGTAGTTTTCCAGTAAGTTCTAAGACTAATTCAGTTAAAAGAGCATGCTCAATGTAGTACAAGGATGAGTCAGCAAAATCCAAGTCAAGCTTTTTTGTTAACTGTTGCAATTGTGCTGCTAACCATGAGTCTAACAGAGAAAAGTGTTTAGCATTTGGTCAGCAATGTCACAAGTGTAAAAAAATGGAAGTACCTTCAAAAGTTTTGCAAATCATATAAACCTCACTCACTTACAAAGAAGGGTCACTTAAAAAAAACAAGCTGATCATAAAGAAAACTGCAACCCTACTTTCTATATAGATAGTGTATCAGTAATTGGTGAAAAGGTTAATGCAGTAAATTTATTGGCAAAAGGTGAAGTGTTTTGTACTGTTCTGATCCATGATAAAGCTATTGAGCTCAAGGTAGACACTGGTTTGAAATGTAATGTTATGTCAGCAGAAACATTTGCTAAAGTGAGGGCTTTTTAACAACTTAATGTGGCTAGTTGTGCAAAATATGTTGCGTATGAAGATGAAGAAATTCCAACCGAAAGCTCAGTACTGCTTTCATGTTATTAGGCTGGGAACAGTTGCAAGTTGCTATTCTATGTAGTCTAAAGACCTGTGCAGTCATTACTAGGTCTCAGAGACAGTTTAGAATGGATTTGCTTTCCTTTATCAAATTAGTTCATCATGTAGGCACATGTCCCCGTTCCAGTTTCAGTGATGCTCTTTTCTTGGAATATGCTGACGTTTTCAATGACAAGCTATGCAAGCTTCCAGTTGTGTATTCTATGAAGGTAGACCCAGAGGTCAGTCCTGTGGTCAGACCAGCAAGAAGAGTTCCAATAGGTATGTGGAGCAAGGTCAAAGTTCAGTTGGATAAAATGGTGCAGCAAGGTGTAACTTATCCAGTTACAGAACCAATGGGTTTCGTCTATGGCAGCAGCTCATAAAAAAGGCTCAGCAGAAATCAGAATATGTGTTGACCCAGTGAATTGAACAAAGCATTAAAAAGACCTCATCAACTGGACAAACAACAGAGTATTCATCAATATTTGGCTCTCAGGTTTTTTTGTCCCCCATGTGTATCAAACACTGCATCTTGTGTTTGTGAGGTGTATATATCTTAACCACTGCACCAGTATCTTATTGTTAATTACTACACTTTGATACAAATGTATTTATGTATTAAATATAGGCTTTTGCTTTTAGGTTTTAGTGACATGTCAGTTTAAAAGTTTGAATTATTTTCTTGATGAATGGTGTATTTTTATTGGATATAGGCTTGTATAGAATGGCTTGCAGTTTAAAACTTTTAATATCAATGATGAAGGCTTTAGACAAGGATGAAAGCACTTTGACTGATTAAAAGATTTTATTTTACTGGATCTGGTTCTGGTTCCTTTGTGTATTTTTACATTCAGAAAAAAATTTCTTACTTTGAATGTTTTTTTGGCTTTTACCATCTTACAGCTGGTTTGGTTCGCTGGACTTAAAAAAGTCATTGTCACTATATTAAATACAAACCAAGGATACTGGCACATCATGAGGATTGATCACAGTTTCAAACTTAACTTTGAACTTTCAGTACA
>NC_056727.1:868892771-868962771 GCF_019279795.1 Protopterus annectens | reverse complement strand
TAGTGTTTGGTTCTAACTGTTTCTACCTGTTCTGCATGTTACTCAGAGGGGCAGATGAAGTGACTTGGTACCCCCACTTCTATAAGAACCTGCTACAGTTTGTTATGATCTTCTCAGTCCATATGTAATCTAGTCAGTAAAGGAGAAGAAAAGGTTTTAGGATCCCTGGTGAAAGGAAAAGGGAAACCTTACTATCACTTCTTTTCTGTCATGGGGGAGAAAAATGTTTGCTTCACTTTCACAGAAGCTTAGATAGTTTAACACCCTCATGGAGCAAATAAAATTCTTTACTTTGACATGTTTCTTCATGCAAAGAAGGACATTAGCTTATTAAAATGTGACACCATAATTTAGCTTTGTCATCTTCTGTTTCATTCTTACTTCAATAATTTATTATTTATAGGTAAAATAGTCTGCAGAAATAATAAAATCTTGGTTCTACCATAACCTACATACTGCCAAAGTGGACAATGCTCAGTCATAATCTCAGATTAAAGAAAACAAGTTATTCTTTCAGTTATTTAATTAATCTAAATTAGAAAGCTCCATAACTACAATGGATCCTTACCTCATGCTGCATAAGAAGTTTATCAAATTAATGTTTTTGTTCTGCATTTGGTGGTCTCTCCAAACCAGAGAGGCATTAGATGGAGTATACAGTATAAGCTTTATAAGGTATATGCAATCATTATTTATGCTGTAAACAGCAGAAACAGCACAGAAGAGTTGAAAAACAAAGACTTCACTCCAACGTGGACCAGACAGCAGTTTATTAATGTTTCTGCTGTTAACGAGTATTAGTTTGAGCACAGTTTTTGCCTCCTTTCGTTTTGGTATTATTTATGTTGACTAAATGATGGTCAACAGAAAAAAACATGCTTTGTTCAATGTAGATGATTTCATATGAGTGTAGTTGTCATTATCAAGGGGAAACATCAAATCACATTTCAGTAGATGAGTCATGGCTAGACAAAGCCCTCCACGAAGAATAATTTCTGACAGGATCTGTAGATGGCAAACTTGATGAAATAGGTTATCAGTGAGTCTTTCCTGATATTTAGGATTAAAGCTAGATTATATGTATGAAGTTTCAGAAATCATGTTTTTTTTCTTTTATTGAATAATTTGTAGCAGCGAAAATGATGACATGATTTGATGCATGCCATGACTGTATATGTGCATATGTGAGGATTGTAATATGTTGCTAGCCTCTAGTTACAAAATGTAAGCATTTTGGTACAGTTCTAGCATAATATTTTGATTTGTTTTGGCACTGCATACTTTGCAAGGATCACTTATGCCAAATAGAATAATTGTACTAGTTGTGTTTATTCAACAATGAATTGACCTTTACTACAGATAGCAAACAGAGCTATGAAGCTTTCACTGCAAGGATCTGCAAGAATTTTTAAATGCATGCAGATGAGTGGCATTCTGACTAGCATGAGAACAAAGATGCAGTGTTTTACAGTGATGTACACTGTGTCACTGACTGTACACAAACACAACCGGTTCTTGAACCGGAACAATCTGTGTACCAAGATGAGAAGGAAACGTTTGGCAAAGCACTGATGTCTAAACATCCAACAACAAAATAACCAAGGTCAAGAAATTCTTTTTTTTTTGTGTAAGACTGACTCTATTGTTGGTATCTTAGGGTTGTAAATCTGAAGGAGTGATGACCTTATGAATTTGCCCCTCAGTATTGTTAAGAACTGGTAATATTTTGCAACTTTCCTAAACAAACTTCTCTCTGTCAGCAGCAGCTTCATTCTAATTAAGTTTTGATTTAACATTCAGCCAAAATAAGGGTGATTATAGCATCATAAAAGTAGATTTTATGTAATTCTTATAGAAGCTCATGTCAAGGTACTACTAAAGAGAAAGCTCATGTCTTTCTAACTACATTTAGCTAGCATAAGTACATTCATATTTTAAAATCCCCTATAAAAAGACAATGCATGGGAGTTGAAATTATAATGATGATTGTTCACAAAGAGTATGAATATTGAAATAAGCATAGCAACAGGATCCAGAGTGATATAAAGCATACAGTTAGCAATGCTATAGATGAGATCACTGTTAAAGAACACACAAAACATGTAGCATATGAAAATTCTGCAGCTTGCTAATTACTATGTTATGGTGTTAAGCCTTTTTACACTGTGAGGTTTCAAAGTTGAAACTAAGACATTTTATGGAAGTGCATTTCATCAAAGGAATTTGTAGCTCCATTATAAACTGGAATAGTCCATTGTAGTCATTAAAGTTTCAGGATGTTTTAAGGCACTGGTACCCCACTGTACATTAATGTTATTGAATTCAATTTGCTGAAAGCATGCGTACATTTTATGCAAGAGAATTTATGTAATAACTGTTTTATTTAGTAGGTGCAAGCAGCATTCTATACATATTGTATGATAGTGAGACCTACTTTTTTTGAAAATCAGGCTCTAATGTTCGTTGAAAACTGAGCCTAAATGAAAAGCAGAATATAAGAATGAAACACTAATGTGCACGACAACTCTGCCGTCACATTTATACTTTCCATTTCTGTGAATAGTATAAAGAGGAATATTAATCCCAGTCTGTCTGTGTCACGACTTGTTAGCTAAGACTCAGTCTGCCGCAGTACATCAGTTTATATAAATTGCCCAGTTGTATACACAAGGACATGTTTTATCCAGTCTGTTAGAAGTCAGACTAATTTTCAGTATTCCATGACATTTCTTAAAGTGCACAGCTAAACTGTTTTCAAGAGAGGCATGGCTAGAGCATCAAACACCAGTATCATCGGCCATATATGAGGTTGGCTGAATCTAACAAATTCTGTTCATGCCAGCAACACTCCAGTTCTTTGACTGAGACTCTGATAGCAGCATCACAGGGTATATATATATATATATATATAGTACCTTCAAAATGTAATCAGAGTTTGGATTTGAAATCACAGTTACAAAGATTAACAGATGCTTCTGAATAACTGATAGAAGCATGGTAAGGATTTGGATTCTTAATGATGTACATATGTAAATAAGAAGGGGAGATACCCCCTGAAATAGGACCTAGAGAACATTTGTAGTGCTCAGATTATGCTTTAACCCAGAAACAGTGCACATAGAAAGCTTGCATTCAGAACATTGTAGCATGAGGTCTGGACACTGAAGAAAAGCAAAGTGTTGTTCAATACAGGAATTAAAAAAAGTGTAACAGATTCCAACATTCCCCATTACACCAGTATAACATGATCCCACTACCCAAAAGTACCACATCACATTATTCTATATAAATTTCAAATAAGAACATTAAACAATATTCCCTACTGAACCAACATATCATTGAGTTTCTTTCAGCTGAGAAAAAAAAGCTGTATCATATGTACCTATTAAACTGACTACCAGTGTTCACAAGAAAAGTATCTTGGCAACATTT
This sequence comes from Protopterus annectens, assembly GCF_019279795.1. Taxonomy (NCBI): domain Eukaryota; kingdom Metazoa; phylum Chordata; order Ceratodontiformes; family Protopteridae; genus Protopterus; species Protopterus annectens. The sequence continues at coordinate 868,959,339 of NC_056727.1, read as the reverse complement.
ACAATTTTTGATTGTGCAGACATTTCATTTTTGCAACATCATATTAATGTTCACCATTCATTTAGTCATCTAGGGACTCACATAATGAATTCCCAAAACCTCCTCAACCTTAGTTCATCCCAAGAGTATACAAAAGTATTGAGGAAATATCTCTCTTCCCACTTATTAAGTCATAAAATGGGACAACCTCTTTCATTCCTTTTAATATAAGAAGCCTGATGCTTGAATAACTTTTAAGGAATATTGTCCTGTGCCGTTTCCATTTTTTCCATGCCACTGTGGGTCCATGTCATTCTCCTGGTGACTGATTAAACAAACTGACTGAGGGAATTTTGATTCTCTAAATCCATAGCTTAATAAAGACATGCAAACCATCTCTGTCCAAATGAGTGTATCCCATCAGTCAAATGTTAAAAGGAGTGATCTCATAATCCAGGGACGGATTACCTCCCTAGTTGGAAACTGCCTTCTAGCCATCCAATGTATAGCCTCAATAACAGTATCCAGTTATATACCTAGCAGATGACCAGCCACAAATATCATGCTTGTATCCACATCTGTAGCTTGACATCAGCAACAGGTCGATGTAGAAGACCAGACCATCAGAGATAAATGCTGCCACATATGTATTAACCTGAAAAATGTAAATTGAAACAGAGTTGAGGTATTTTTGTCCGAGTGGAAAATTGTCAAGCATATCCAAAAGGCACCAAAATCAACCAATAAACACAAAAGGTACCCACATCCCACACATCCATCAGAAAACACCTTCCTTCCATAGCCCAGACTTTGCAGAAAATATGACATCTTGCAATCTGAATGTTTACTGCCCCCTTTATCATCTTCAATAAATTCCCTCCATATCCCCTTCTTTTTCTAGTTCCAAATCTTAGCTTCTACCTACTTCTTCCAACTCCCTTGGTACCACACCTTGTTCTTTTCTGATCCTAAGCTGCTGTTCCATTCTTCCTTTAGAATACTACTTTCTAATTGCACCCATAGTGCTGCAGGGTGTAACATATTGGCATTTAGCCACTACTTCATTATTTATCTTTTGAAATCAGGGCAGCAATACCATAAAGTTGTTCCAAAGCAATCTCAAAAATAGAACTTTCAAATCTCACTCCAATAAGCATATTTCGGTGCATTCCAAGGCTCTGTACTGAGCCCTTTACTATAGTTCCTCTTTGTATTAATGACATTGCACACTAGAAGCCATTATTTATGCAAATGGCATCCTTTTTTTACAGGCCAGTAAATGTCCATCTGTTTTGAAAATGCAATTATAGAATGACTTCTCTGACCCTGGTCAGTCGTCAGAAAATAACAAACTCTTTGTTACCCCCCCCAAAAAAAAAACTTTATACTTTTTTCCTCTAATGAAAAGCTACATTCTCTCCCTTATGATATCTATCATTCAGTACAACCATAACAATATCATCCAACAAGTCTCAGAATATCCATTTCTTGGCCTTATTATAGATCTAACTGTTTCTTTTTCATCACATACTGTAACTACTATAACTAAAGTCCTTTCTCAACTAAAACTTTGCTATATGATCTCTATCTGCATTCCATGGTAGATAGGTATGCCACTGCCAAAAATGTTCCCCTCCCTAAATTGGAATACAACCTTCCACTCCTTGCCTTCACCTCAGTATACAACACCTGAAGACTGCAAATAGCAAAAACAATATTGCTGTGTGGGCAGCAGACTCCCAATCATTCCGCTGTGACACTTTAAGGAGATTAAATTGGCTCCCTATCTGAGCAGCAGCTACTTTTTTATTAGGTATCTTGCAGTTCAGAATTATAAATGAAGGTCATTGCCCTATAATAATAAGAAAACTTCCTATAAGAGAACTTGCTAAGGAAAACCTTATTACTTTAAGCAGACCCCCTTTTAAAAACTATTGTTGGACAACAAATGTTTCTTCCAGACAGGGACCTGCACTTAAACTTCTGTTTGAAGTGAAATATGGGACAGCTCTCATGGGGTTCAAGTGCGCACTGCTGCAACTCCTTCATGATTTGACTGAATGCAATTGTTAGGAGACAATGGATAAGTGGTCTACCACCCTAGTTTTCATTTCTCACCAGAATCAGTCAACCTGTCGAGCACACTGTTCTATCTACCACATGTAAGCTGCTCGTTTTAAATATGTACATAGTTAATAGTAAATATGCTTTTTATGTTCTTTTGAATTTTGTAAGAAATTCCATTATACAGTGCATAATACATGTGTCCATGTATCCGTGTGTGTGTGATTTTTATCTGTGTGTGTGTGTGTGTGTGTGTATATACACACACACTCTGTATATGAGTTGTGCGGTTCTATTGAGTCACAGTTCAGTGAATCTCTAACTTGGAACTTGATGAACTGGCAGCTGCAAATCTATCTCATCAGATGTGAATAAGAAGCACTAATGGACCTGCCCCCCCCCCCCCCGTACTTCCACAAGGCCCATGATAGTGCTCACTTCCCAGTTGTGTGATCCAGAGGTTTGCTGAGTTTGTGTGTGTACACTATAAACCATATAAATTATCAGTTACTAGACACTGTATGCATTTCATGCTGACAAAACCCAAGGATATACCTAATATCACCACAGTGTATTAACAAAGAACTCTGAAATGTCATAAGAAAAAGTCACCAAATGTCTTACTTTTTGATCTCGTTGGCCAGCTAATAACTTATGAGAGATCACTGGAATGCTTTATATCAGCTATATCTAAACAACTCTTTTCAGTTCTTGTATCACTTAGAAATGGTATATGAAGTGATTAACCATGATCTGTTTTATGTGGTAGCAAAGGAAGGAAAGCAAGATTATAAATAGTAGCATAACAAATCTGTTCCACATTTCAATAATATTTCAGTTAGTTTATATAACTATTTCAGCACTATATAGACTATGCTAATATAATTTATTTTATATCCCCTACTACCTTCTGACAATACAAACAGGTGCACTGCTTTTAATCAGTTGGCCTTTTCTTTCCTTCAGAGTCATGTAACAGGACCACTAGGGCAATCTCATGAATCCTTTTGTGATATTCTGATCTCCAGGCAGGGCAAAGGTCCTACGACATATTCATTCCCTACAGTCAAGCTCAGAAATGTCGTTGTAAAGGTGGGGTCTACCACCTCCACAGGGTAGGGAAACTCTAACCTGTTTGTTTCCCATTTTCACCTTCACCAGCACCATCCCTCCTGTATTTATTTATTTACGTGGTAATGGTATTAGATCCAGGCTGCTTTAATGTTGGCAAAATTACCCATGTTTGTTATTAGTCTTTCTTCTGATGCTCAGACACAGTGACAGCTACAACTGTTAATCTCTGCAATGTTTGGCCTGTCAAATTTCAGTGATATGCCTGCCATGTCATTATGCCAGACTGCATACAATACAGAGCACCATCCCAAATGCCTTTACTATTGTGCATTAAAGATTCTGGGTCATTAACCAGCCCATAGTTGATTTTTTGTCCCCGGTTCACTTCTCTTGTCCTTACTCTGATCTGTACTGCTGTAGAAAATTCCAGGATGTAACACTAGAAATGTGGCAGAAATATAGAAGAATCCATCAACCACATGCTTCCTAACTTTTTTCTTTTGCTTGCTGTCCCACTTCCTTTCTCTCCTCCCATGTTGCTGTTTACATCTTATTGAATTTTATAAAGTTTTGTGTCTTGAGCATTGACATGCAGTCAGTGGAACTATCCATTGGTTTTATAGAGCTGAAATTCTCCATTAGTGGTTACCTTTTTGTAGCTATCTGTAATTCTCTGTTTGGTATCCCTATTCCTGTCTATATTGTCTTGTAGTATATGCTGCAACACTACAGCAATGAAGTTTGGACTTTTCTTCTCCTGTACAACCAGCATATCTCTGTTCCCTTTATTCCTCTCAACTAAAATCTCACAGGCATTGTCTTCTTTCTGCTACATTGTAGACTGAATGCTTCTCCAAACTTTTCTGAAAGTCTGCAAAACTAATTTAAGTGTTTTGTTTTCCTGCCTCCTGTCCTAAGAACCCAGTCATATCTGTGTAATTTGAACATGCCCATTTTAGTCATGTATACTTTTGTCATGGTCCAATAAATACACAGACACCCACAAACATTTGTCCACCTTTATTGTGATAAAATTGCTTAATAAAATAACTTTATTGAAACATAAAAGACATAAGGGCAGCATTCTCACTCACCCCTTGAATACAATTAGCTAATGAAACAACAAAGCTATATCAAACATCAATCAAATCAATATACAGGCAGCGTCCCCGCTCACCCATATATACAATAACTAAAGACAAAGGCAGCTTACCTGCTCACCTTGGATAAACAACAAAGGTGGCATCCCCTCTCACCTTAATTCCTCACAACTACCAATTTTCCATCCATCATCCTGTAGAGGGGGAACAGAAGAGGGTCAGGCCTGACCCTCTTCTCCACCCACCAGCGCTAAAGGGCTGTTCCCTCTCAAACAATACCTTTCTTCCAAGATCCTCCACCATCAAACCCAAATTAAGATTAAATAAATCCAAACCAAAATCATTGAGGTGAACTCCATCTGGTCTATACCACACTGGATCCTTACTGTCAAACTCTGCATGCTGAACCATATGAACCCTAATTTCTCCCAAATATTTTGCCAACTTAAAATTGACATATCTGCAAGCCTTCTCTACAGCGGTAAAATTCCGTGCCCCTTTCCATACCAATCGAGGAATAATCTCAGACTAGATGAAAACCATCCCCAGATACACCCTCCATAATGCTAAAATGTCCTCACGAACTTGACAACAAGTTGCCAGTACCCTGCCTAAGTAATTTCCACCTAAATGAACCACTAATACCTGAGGCAACCCCCACTGAACCTGCAACCCATTACATTCCTGCATATTTGACTCCACCTTAGCCCTCTAACACCATGCCAAATGATTTTTAAAGCAAAATGATCCAAACCCAGATTCATGCTGTTGGGTCTAACCTCTGCACGCCTAGCAGCCCAGAATATGAATGAATGGCCCAAAATGATGATCCTCCTCCGATCTAAGAGAAGACAGAGAAAAAAAAAAAACAAAGCAAAACCTCTACAAACTACTTAACGTAATTCAAAAAGGCATTGGATGTCCACCGACCCACCCATTTGATTATTTCTACTGACCTACCTTCCTTAGCCAAATCTGATGCCCTTCCCATCGGAAAGGAATGTGAAGAAAACTTACCCCCCACATTCCAAAGCACCCTTCTCATAACTACATTCAATTAATCGCCTGTCAGTGCTTTACCCATTACGGATGAAAAAACTAACCCTTGAATTTTACCCTTCCGAGCCCCACACAACTTTCTTCCCCAAACTACGGGATATCTCCAAGCCACCCACACCTCCTCCAAAACAATGGGTGGCTCAAGCCCTACCTGATCTGTCTTCGAGGAACACAATCTAATATGCACCGCCCTGGGTAATATCAGTACATCCTCCCATACCAACGAACCCAATAACTCTGTCACATGAAACGCCTTGTAATACATAAAAACACTAACTGTACACCACAACACGTACTCAACTAAACAACCACACACTTTACCCAAACCCTTTAACAACATCCTTAAAATACCCTTCATAACCAGCCATCTCCTATTCATGCTGCTTCTTCCAACTCTAGCCCACCCTTTTAAGACTCTATTCATCACCCATGACCTAGTGAAATCCTCTAATCCAACCAACCGAGTATACACAGCAGTGGCTGCTAATGCCACCCCACCATTCGCACTGCCCTTCCCTGCCCCTTCAGCATGGCTAGATAACTTAACAATAAATTCTCAGATCACACGCAATCCTTATCGGATAACTGCCACAAATATTTGTCAAAATTAAGTCATTACATTTGGGGTAATCTGCTGGCAGGTTGCCCTCAGTCGGCCTGATTAACAAAGTCTTGGGTCCTGCGTCAGTTGCTGTCCCTTCTTCCATGATGTCAGGGGTATAAAACATGCAGCCGATGCCATTACATCGGTCTTTCTTGCCGCGCGGTGCCCAAAGCAGAAGCAGTTCACAAGTGCCAGTTGGTCGACTCCTGAAATTTACGTTTTCGAGTTTCAGAACCAAAGTCTTCAACTTAAAGCTAAGTACTCCATTGGGGAAACTTTTTCTTGCTTCTTACCGATGTCAGTAAAAGTTAATAATTGCATTACTTGTGGGAAGCAAATACCTCATAAGGACGACGTACCTTGCTGTCAGTTTTGTGCTTTATTTAGTCAGCGCACTATCCGTCGTCAGTACATTTTTGCTTCAGAATATTTCAGTTCTCGGTTTAATTATCCAGAAATGACGTCGGTTAGCCATCCGACTACCGGAATACCGAAAATCGCAAAGAAAAAGACAGAGACAGGCCGTTGAGGTCCAAAACTGCCGATGACACTTCTAAGCCAGTCGCCAGTTCGCTGGTACTCAGTGAGGTGCTTTCACAGCCCCTGATACCTGCTACTTCTGATTCGCAGGCCTCTACTGAGACCCATTAGGAGTCCTGTATGCTGCAAGATGCTTCACATATGGAACCCACGGATGTCTCTACCTTGGATGGGCCCAGAGCCGCTGAGCAGGCACCGGCTTCTGAGGGTGTATTCAGGCCTACAGACTTGCATATTAAACTGACTCCAACTTCAGTGCTAAGGCCTAAATCTCGATTTATGTTTAAAAAACTGATGCCCAGGCCACATGTTCAGGCCCCTATGCCTAAAAACGAATGATCAAAATGGCTGAAGATTTAATTACTCTAATCAGGGGTAGTCAACCCCCCCCCCCTTCCAAGAGGCCTAGGATTGAATTTGACTATGAATCTTCTGAACAGGACTCTGTTTCTTCTGACTCTTCTAATGATCTGGATTTGTCCATACCTACTTATGAGGACTCTGATGCAGAGGATTCCATTCCCTCTGCTTCTCCACCTGAGTTTTTCTCTTTTGGGGAAACTTTATATACCTTAAGGGAGCATTTCCACTGGGAAGGTCAGGATTTCTCTGAATCCAAAAAGTGGCTTAGGGATTTCATTCTTCTTCCTCAGCATAGGCCTTTGGCTATACCTCCTATTCTAGATATTATTGATGATGTGTTTTCGGAATCCAGTATGGCCCCTGATTCCTTGCCTCCGGCCCCTAGCAAACCGGACAGGTACTACAGTGTTCCTGAGTCCCACAAATTCCTTTTCAAAAATCCTCTTGTGGACCCTGAAACCATTTCTCAGGAGCCCAAGGGCATTAAGGCTTCTACTGCTAAAAATCCTACCCCTTCTGATAGAGACTTCAGGGCACTGGATAGATGGGGTAAAAAGGTTTATACTTCTGCAACCTTGGCAATCAGGGATTTAAACTGTCAATTCCATATGCTAAAATATCAACAGCATATCATGGGACTGCTTAAACAGAAAATGATGTTGATTTCTGTTTGTGTGGAGAATAAAGATTTGCAGGATTTATTGCATTCAGCTGAACAAGTTGGCAAACATACTTTGCAATGTGGTTTTGATTCCTTAGAGGCCTCTTGTAGGGCTGCTGTTACTGGGTCTTTGCTTAGAAGGCATGCTTGGCTTAAGGAGCAATCTCTGCCTGATCATGTTAAAGCAATGGATGCTCCTTTACAGCAGGACCACTTATTTGGCAATAAGGCTGAAGAAGTTCTAAAAAAGATGGAAGACGAAGCTAAATCTATGCAAACTGTGAACGATTTCTTACAAGTGCAATCTCCTAGATTTAGTAGGCATTAGCCTACTAAGACCTGGTCCTTTCCAGCTCCTTCCAGAGCCACTATGGCCAAACCCAGACATTCCAAAACCACCAGGTTTCAGTCCCAAGGGACTTTCAGAACTAAGCAAGGAGGTGCTTCCACTTCCAAATCTGGGAACAACAAGGCACCACCCTATGGTAAACAGTCTCAATGACTTCCCTTTAAAATTATCAAGCACTTACCTCTTAGCCACCCCTTTGGGGGGAAACTGGCTCTTCACTCAAGAAACTGGCAACTTATAACTATAACCCAGGACAAATGGGTTTTAAATATAGTGTCCCAGGGATACAATTTCATTTCCACACGCTGCCAACTCCAAACGGGTGGCCAGACATGCCCCCAAATCAGTGGGCAGAGGTTCAGAAACAAGTACTTTCCCATTTAAACATGGGGGCTTTTCAACCAGTACCAGAAGAGGAAAAGGGACAAGGTTTCTATTCCAGACTTTTCCTGGTACCCAGAAAAGACAAATCATGGCGTCCAATTCTGGACCTGTCTACTCTAAACACCTTTCTGGACATTCCAAAATTCAAAATGGTGACTCTTCACCAGTTACTTCCTATGCTAGGCAAGGATGTCTGGTTGGCAACTCTCGACTTAAAAGAGGCTTACCTACATATCCCAATCAGGGAATCTTGCAGAAGATTCCTACGCTTAAAAGCAAGCTGCATGCATTATCAGTCCTCTGCACTGCCCTTTGGCTTGTCTACTGCACCCAGGGTATTCACAAAGTCCCTGGCCCCAGTAATTGCATTTTGCAGGCAAAGAAATATTCAAATATATCCATACCTGGGCGATTGTCTAATTCAGGCAGAAAACCAGGCACTTCTTCTACAACATCTGGTGTTTATAAAAAGACTTCTAACCTGTCTAGGGTACACCATAAATGAAAAGAAATCTCAACTGGTACCCTCTCAAAAAATTACATTCCTGGGTACAAGCTTGAATACAACTGCCCAGATGGCTTTCCTTACGCCAGAAAAGCAAATTTATTTGGTAACTTACTTCAAACAGGCGGCCACAAAAATCGTGCTATCTGCAAGGCAAATACTGCAAGCCTTGGGGTTCATGGCCTCCTGCATTCTTCTAATTCCATATGCAAGACTGCATATGAGGAAACTTCAGTGGTAATTAAAACGTTTATGGAGTCAACATTGTCACAGTCTGGAAACAATGATTCCTATTATACCTTGCCTGCACCTAGAGTTTCTATGGTGGGCAGAGGCCTGTCACCAAAACAAGGGACTGCCATTCGCACCACCCTCTGCCACCCAAACCTTAACTACAGATGCATCAGACTATGCATGGGGGGCTCATCTGGCAGGGAAGTACATTCAGGGCAAATGGGGCCCAAATCAAATGCACCTTCATATCAATCAAAAAGAAATGATAGCTGTACAGAATACACTGACAGCCTTCAAGGACTACCTTCATCCAGGACAATTACTGATAAAGACAGACAACACCACGGTTATGTGGTACATAAACAAGCAGGGGGGTACACATTCCTACCTCCTCTGCAGACTAGCCATGGCATTGTGGAACACGACCTTGAACTACCAAGTACAACTACAAGCTCAAGTCCTGCCAGGAAAGCAAAATGTTCTGGCAGACGAACTAAGCAGAAATCTCATGGACCCTCATGAATGGAAACTGAAACCATGGATTTTTAACATGTTGACATGCAAATGGGGGAGCCCAGACATAGATCTTTTTGCCTCATGCCAGAACTACCAGTTGGACAAATTTTGCACAAGAACTCATCACACAAAAGCCTGGAAAGTGGATAATCTGTCCTTCAGCTGGAAAAACCTATCAGTCTATGCCTTTCCCCCCTCTGCCTTTGCTCTCCAAAGTTCTACTAAAAGTCAAACAGGACAAACCAAAAATTATTTTGATTGCTCCAGACTGGCCTCGCCAACACTGGTACCCACTCCTGCGCAGTGTGTTGCACATTTCTCCATGGCACCTGCCTCAGACACCTTCCTTACTGTCTCAGCAGGAGAACCAAATTCTGCTCCCTCAGCTCCAAACATTGAATCTTGCAGCTTGGCTAATCACTTAAATTCACCCTTAGCATCCCTCAGCAAACCTGTGATGGATGTCATTTTGGAGGCGAGAAGACCTAGTACTAGAAAATCTTATGCTGACAAATGGAAAAGATTCTGTGCCTGGAATCAATCTCAAGGGATGAGCACAGCAGTGCCCAATTTACCTCAGATTTTGCAATACTTAACTGTGATGCTTCATAAGGGCCTGTCTTTTTCTTCCATAAAGATCCATGCCATTTCAGCTCATTACAACACAGACCCTCCTCTCTTCTCTCATCCTCTTCTAAAGCAGTATCTCAGAGGGGCCAACAACTTGAGACCACCCAGGAAGCTCCAACCCATGCCTGGGACCTTAACTTTGTATTGGAGAAACTCACTCTACCTCCTTTCGAGCCAGCTGCAACTGCAGACTTAAAATTTCTTTCCTGTAAAACAGCCTTCCTTTTAGCAATCACTTCAGCTAGAAGGATATCTGAATTACAGGCCCTTATGGCAGTGGAGCCTTTCATCATCTTTCATGCGAACAGGGTGTCACTCAGGACCAATCCATCATCATGCAAAAGGTGGTATTCAGTGTGGCTCTTAATCAGTCCATTCATTTGAGAACTTTCTTTCCCAATCCACAGAACAAGGGAGAGCGGATTCTGCATTCATTGGATGTACACAGACAACTTAGATTTTACTTGGACAGGGCTAAATCCCGAAGAAAATCTGAACAACTGCTGGTAGCATTTGCTACAGGGTCAGAGGGGGAGGCTATTTCAAAACAGACCATTTCTAAATGAATAAGCCATTGTATTTATTTCTGTTATAAGGACCATGGAAAACCTATCCCCCCAGGGGATCAGATCTCATTCCACCAGGGCTGCTTCTACTTCAGCAGCCTTTCTCAGAGGTGTTCCTTTAGGGATAATCTAGAAGCTGTTACCTGGAGTTCAGTTCATACTTTCATCAAGCATTATCACTTACCAATTTTCTTTATATCCAGAGCTGGCTTTGCCTCTGCTGTTTTGCAGGGCCTTATAGCTGGTCCTAATGCTGTATAAATCCATCCTCCCACCCCTTGCTTTGGGAATCTACCCAAATGTAATGACTGCAACAGTGAAACACGATGAACATAGTACAGTTGTGTACACTTACCATAAATGTAGATGTTCGAGTGTATTCACTGTTGCAGTCCTGGTCACCCTCCCTCCAGCCCCCTGTTTTTCTTTTACTATTCCTCTTCTTTCTTTTATTATGCTTAAAAGCCTTTTTGGTGTATTTGCTTTTGTTTGGAGGTATATTTTTGTGTTTCTTATATATATATATATATATATATATATATATATATATATATATATATATATATATTGCTCCCTATTTGGGGGGCACCTGACATCTGGGGCAAGAAAAACTGATGTAATGGTGTCATTGATGACCTGACGTCATGGAAGAAGGGATATCAACCGAAGTAGGACCCAAGACTTTGTTAATCAGGCTGACTGAGGGCAACCTGCCAGCGGATTACCCCAAATGTAATGACTGCAACAGTGAATACACTTGAACATCTACATTTATGGTAAGTGTACAGAACTGTACTTTCTCCTTGTGTAACCCAATCCAACTGCCAAAATGAAATCCCATTAAACTGTTCTAAAAGTTCCATCCCCAAATCTAAATCTTCATATGCCAATTTACTGACCCATACTCTGTGGTGCTTACTTTTTACATCCTTTCAACAAAAATACCACAGACCGGCAAAACGTCTGCCCAGGATGCACCACCCTGCACATGAACTTCAACAATCCCAGCAATTCCATAACATCCTTCACCTGAACCTTTGTCCTAGACTTCTCCCAAATGATCTTCCATCTTTCCCTGAGGCAAACAAAACAAACCCTGTTGTGCATCAACAGTCAGCCCCAAATATTCCAAGGCCTTTGCTGGGCCCTACAACTTATGCTTAGCCAAAGGTACCCCCAAGGCCTCACACATCCCCACAAACTCTTGCATAGCTACCTGCACCCCCTGTTTACCAATAAAAAGTCATCTAAATAGTGTACAGCTTGCTGATCCTCCACCCTCTGCTGCAATATCCAGTGTAACACTGAGCTAAACTTCTCAAAAGTAACACATGCCACCGCACACCCCATAGACATGGCAGTTTCAAACTATATGTTGTCCCCTACCACCATGCCTAATAATGGCCAATCCTCCTCCCTCACAGATAGCAACCAGAAAGCTGACTCAGTATCAACTTTACCCAACCATGGTTCCTTGAAACTCCTAATAACCCGAACTACATCATCCAAAGATGAATACATTACTCTAGCCTCTCCACTAGGAATGAAATCATTCATTGACTCACCCACAGGGTATGATAAGTAGTGAATTAAGTGAAATTCACCCTGCTTTTTCTTTGTAACCAAACCTAATGGCGACACCTTAAAGTTAGGGAAGGGAGGGTAACAAAAGGGACCTAACACCCTCCCAGCCTGGCACTCTTTGTCAATCAAGTCTTGCAAAATCACCTCCCTCCCCTTGACAGACCTCAAATTCCTCCCCACGCTCCCGCCCCCCACCAATGCAGACTTAATTGAAAACCCCTTGGAAAAAACTTCTATTAACTCCCCTGCTACCACCGGCAGTGGATAATGCATCAATAAGTCTTTCAATACATTCACCTTAATAGGTGAATTGTTCTCCAAAATGCCATTTACCTCCCCGAAAAGACCCCCCCCCCTTTGGCCCCAAAAATTTGCCCAACCATGCCCACCTAGCAATGCTGAACAGGAACTATTCCAACCTCTCATACCCCCAAAGTGCGGTGCCTGACCCCCCCACATTGCGTAAATACATGCACTTCAAGCAAATATGAGCAAATCTACAACCAACCCAAGAACACCTGCCAGCATTAAAAGCCCAACATATCCTTGTACCTCCCCTCAGATGGCTGAGATAATCTACTACCCTCTCCAGTGGTATCCATCATGGTGGACAGCCAAATGTCTGACCTCCCTACGCATAGATTTATCTACTGCTTTACGCTTGCAGATTATTCTGGTCATACCATAACCATGCAAAAGCAGGCTTCGACCTCTGCGCTTCCCTAATAGTCAAAAAAATAAGCCAAAAGAGGAAGAGCCAGTGACGTGTCCCTTTCCAAACACACCGCCATATAATAAATTAATCCTAGGACCCAATTATCCCATGTTTTAGCCCAAAACCTCCCTACCCTTTTGTGACCTATCGCAGCCAATGCAGCCAATAGGTCCTTCCCATTAGCCGTCTCTGCTTCCATCAGCTGCTGATCCCCGTCTGCATCAATCAATTCAAAATGTCGACAAACTCCCCTTTCCAAATCTTCTCCTTCACTAACAGAGATATATGTGGGGTCAATAAAATGGGAGCCTCTTCCTGTCATAGGGCCTGCGATGCTAAACAATCCCCCATCTGTAAACCAAAGTCAGAACCCACCCACCTCATGGACATCCGGCCCTAACAACTGTTCTAACAACGACAGGGTATCCTCAAAAAACCCTCCATACTCAGCTAAGGCCTCCAAACTGCTACCCAGTAGCTCCCTTTGGCCACCCTCACTGTTCCCTACCTCACCTACTGCAAGCTCCTCATCCCCCCCAAGCATGATGAATTATTACCCGCAGCTGGTAAAGGGGGCATCATCACCTCTGTAGGCTTCTGTGCCGATGCTGTCTGCTTGGCTTTCTTCGCCCTGGATGGCCGGGTTGAAGTCGTCTGCCACTTCTTATGTTTTTCTGAGGAAGTTCACGACAATAATAAAGTGGAAGAAAGCGCTAAAAATCATCTGGCTTTGTGGTTACTTTCATTTTTCATCAGTCGCTGACTATTTGACTTCTTACAAGTGGTTACACCCTACGTGCTAGTTGATGGTACCTCAGCAGGAATGTCCTTGAATAAATCTTCAGCCTATGCTGCAATACTGGCCCATCTCTGTCTCAAAGCTGCTGCCATAATCACCTGGAAAGAAATCACAAATGTCAATGACATATAATAAACTTGGCACAATAAATTGCTCTCAATAAATGGGCCTGACAAGGCACCGGTATCACAATCCATCTATATGCTGTGTGAAAAGAAACCACCACCTAATGCATTATAAAGCAAGTATGCTACCTAAACAGCCACAAACCCATTTGAACTTCAGTCATTCACCCTGCAGTCAACCGTCACACTAGGTCCCTCAAAGTACCTTACAGGAAAAAAAAAAATAAAGACTCCATCACATAGCTTTGATTCATCAGCTGTAAAATACAAACTGCATACTGGAATTTACAGCCCTTGCAGGTCCTGTACCCAGGATCCTGTACACTATAGTCACAGCAGTTACCACTAAGCCATTTACAAACACACGCAGACACACCAAAACTGAACTACTTATATTATGGCGCTTGTGCACAATTCTACCAGTTCAACTTATCAGTCCAAACACGTGAATAAGTATATAAATAAATGCTATACTAAGGAGTGCACCATTTAAATAAACGTAAGCCACATTAAAAGTACTTAGTTATAAACCAATCAGCAGTCAGGGGCAAGAAACTCACTATTCGGCATTCTCAACCACTCAGGGGCTGGCACACTTTAAATATCCTAAATGACATTAACGCTGCTTAGTTATGAACCAAGCAGCAGCCAGCATTTTTTTTTTGAATTATTAGCTAATGCCAAACATGATCTCAAGGGGCAGGCTTGTGCATTCTTCATTGTAGATGGTGCTTGTAGGAAAAAACGTGCCTGAGCAACAACTAATGGCCCCAATAGCCCACAAAACACCACAGACCAACAGGGAACCTCAGACAATGCAAGTTAACCCCTAAAAAGCATGCACGAGCAACAACTAACGTCCCCAAAAGCCCACAAAATACCACAGACCACCAGAGAACCTCGGACAATGCAAGCTAACCCCCTTAAAAAGAGAACGAGCAACAACTAACTGCCCCAAAAGCCTGTGAAACACCACAGACCACCAGGGAACCTCAGACAATGCAAGTTAACCCCTAAAAAGAGAATGAGCAACAACTAATGGCCCCAAAGCCCGCAAAAATGCATGTTAACCCCTTTAGAAAAGAAAGAGCAACAACTAACAGCCCCAAAGCCCACAAAACACAAGAGACCACCAGGGAAACCTTGGACAATGGAGCTAACCCACTTTCAAAGAAACAAGCGACCACTAACAGCTCCAAAAGCCTGTGAAACACCACAACCACTAGGGAAACCTCAGACAAGGTAGGCTAGCTCGTGTAACAAAAAAACAAAACAATTAATAAGCACCATTTTCAAAGGAGGCTTAGAATAGGGAATCATGAACCTGTACTCTGCCTGAGCTTTCTGACAGACCTGTCCTATCACCCAGCCTGCCTAACTACTAGCCGAATAGCATTTTAGTGTTAGGTACCCCAGCAAAGACAGCAGCTTACTACATTCTAAAGTAGGTTATTTGCCAAAAAAAAAAAAAAAATTGAACACCTACTTGATACCATTGTATATACCTACATCTAAGAGTACTGCTTACCTTCTGATGTATGCCAACACCGAAGGCTTACCTTACCAACAAGGTAATCTGGGATGTGATCCTGCTGCAACAATACGGCCACACCACAATGTGCTTACTCACTGGATTTCCTTTCAAAAACCCTTCAAGCAACACCCCTCACACTACCTCACTTCCCTTCAATCCCAACTCACTTAACCCTTCTCAGCCACCCAGATAGCCTAGCACAGCTTACCACCCAACAACCCTCCATCCCACATTAACAGTCCCGTGACAAATTTGTCTATGCCAAACTTCACTTCTTCTAAATGTGTCAATTACTACCTTACCTAATTTAAGATCCATTATGAACACGCCAGGAGACAGCAACCATTATTGCCTAGTATATCTTAGTTAAACCTTTTTCTACTCTTCTTCATTTACCTGCAGCTCCAGGAGGGATCTGTATACTGAGCAATCTATACCTGAACCTGTTTTCAAATCATATTCAAACGATACCTCATCTACAAGCCACAGCTGACTATGACAAAAGCTTTACCTAAGCTGAAGAGGACTATAGCGCCTTCCCCCTTTACAATGTTGTTGTGTCTTTTGGCTTTTCCCGGTTAGGGGTCGCCACAGTGGAACTTCGGTCCACTAATGATTGGCAGTAGATTTTTATGTGCTGAGTTGCCAGCCCTGATGCACAACCTTCAACGAAGGTACGCCCATTCACTCTTGTCTCCAGACAGAAAACGCTATAGCTGAGAATCGAACGGGACAATGTCTTACTGTGAGGTGACAGCGCTACCGCAGCACCACCACCGCAGTAATAACTTTTCTTATTATACTTGTGAAACCTTTAACAGACAATCAGTGGTCTACTGTCTGCCTAACCTGCAGAACAGCACTACGCTTTTCCTTAGAATCCTTGGTAACAGTTCAGTGAGACAACAAGTTATCACTTCTTCCATAATTTTCTGTATCAGTATTGTTAAGGGAAACTGGTTTATAAATCCCAGATGCAGCATAATTGTTTGCTTGCTTGCTGAGGCAGAAGTACTTTTCTTGTCTTACATACATAATTGGAAACAACCCAGATTTCTCCTTTTGCTTCATATTCCTGTTGATGTTTAAGGGCTAGCCTTCCTCTGCCACATTCAAAAAATTCTGTTACAGCCAATCTGAGTGCCCAGTGTTCCCTGATGACATGCATTTAACTGCTCTGCTGATTTTGTTGCACTGGCTAGCTAATTTTTCCATCTCCTCACGCTTAAGTGCTTATGATTCTACCTTTTGAGCCACTTCCATCTTAGCTCTGTCATTCTTGGTGTTGTTTTGTGAATCACCTCGTACAAACTCAGAAATCTTCCTTGTTCTCTTATTTTGTCATGGTCTTATTTGTTATCTTAATCCTAAAAACCCTCTCACTTTACTCATTTCTGAATGTTTTCTAGCAAGAAGCTTCATCATTGCTTCGCCCTATATCCACAACAATTCTAGTCAGTATTCTCTGTTTGCATTTTAATTATAATTTGCCTTTCTCGTCTGGGATGAATCATTTTCTCTGCTTTTCTGCTTCAACTAACACGTCATTAGATCTGACTGATACCCCTAATTTCTGGATGTCTATCAGTTCCTTCTCACATGGCGTTATTTCATTCTCTCCTGCTCTTCTCTTTTCCCTTCTATGCCCTTTAATTTTCCTTGCACAGTGACTTTGATTCCATGCTAGCATCTGTGGCTCTAAAGAATACCTCTTAAGCCTGTTTTCTTCTAACATTTCTGAAAGCATTTCCTGCAACATTTGCATCACTCCTCACTCCTTCATTTATGGCTGTCCATCCCCACTCCTTATTCCCTTGAGTGGGGTATAGTTCCTGTAGAACTGGTAGTAGGACTGGGACATGATGACAATGCAGCAATCCTAGATATCCACTTTTTGCCTATGAGCTTTCCCTACCTCTCAGCCTAGGAAGAGATCCAGTCTATTAGCTTGTGTAAAAAAGTTATTAATGAATGGGTGTTCCCTCTTGTTCTCATTGTAATATCATCGCATGCTCTCTTTACTTGTATCCTCTCAAATCCTGTTGTATTTAACTATTACCTTCACCTGAACAACCTGGATGGCCTTGGTTCATAGGTAATACCTACTACTATTTCCATATCTGGATAACATCTATTTAGTATTGAACTATAAAGTAAGTACTAACATAGTCCATCATCTCTGGTGGGGACTACAAACTCAGATTATTTTGAGTCTTATTCTACGTGAAGTACCTAATCATGTGAGTCACCTACCACCCCACTTTTACTTACTTCTTCAATGATCCGTATCATCTATTTTCTGAAAACAAAATGGCCACTTCATGGTTTTCTAGTTTACTCTGTATCTTTATAAACAACAAACAAAAGCAACATTTTTGCATTCTTGATCTTCTCTAGTAGAGATTCATGCCATTTATTTATGTTTTTTTCTGTCAGCATCTTTTAAATTGCCTTTTATTTTACATTATACTTCCTTTGCCTTTCAGTTCAGTATTATTACAGTACTTAGTGTTTGAACTTTTAAATATACTTGAATGTGATAGCTTGTGGGCTGGCCATTTTCTTCAGCTTTGCGTAAGTGATACCTCCCATATCCCAGTAAGAGATGTGACACTACTGCACACCCCTCCTTTTCTACCCCTGTCTGTCCTGCTACCATATTTGACCCCACTCCACCCAAAAACATACAATCCCAAACATTTCCCAGTACTCAAAATGGATTGGAAAAATTTGGCCAATCAAGCTTATGTTCATGCCCCTCATCCATGGACCTCATGGTCATAAATGTTCTGTGGCAGCCATGGTATCACATGCTCAGTAGCCTAGGATGTGTATTGTTATGAAGAAGCACTACTTCAGAGAAACGATCAACTATCTTCCCACAACTTCTATTATTCATAGAGCTATAACAACTATAATCCTCTGTTTCAGACATTGTACCCCTCCTTGGAAACTGTCTTTAGCACATACAACACAATTATTTGACCTTTATGTAACAGAATGGTCATATTAATGTTATTAGTTCTGTGAATACCTTTTTGTGGTACACATCAACAGTACAATGCCTTTCATAGCCAATGGATGTACCGCCTCCTAGCAATACAATTCTAAGCACTCAGGATGAAAAATTTCGACCCACCAATTTTATCCAGCCATGATCTGTCAGCTTGCTTACATGGAGTACTGTCCTCATCACATACATTAAGTCACTATGTCATTCATTGTCTCTTCTGTGTGTATATATATATATATATATATATATATATATATATATATATATATATATATAAAATCTGTCGTAAAGAAAACGCTGTTCTCTAATTAGGCTTAGAACTGTATTATATAATATCATCGCTTGTGCATTACTCATCTGGGCCATTTTTGGTATGATGTAATGAAAATATGACCCTCTGTTTCAGAGCATGTAGCCGTATAGCTGTTTATATTCTTGTTTGTAACAAGTTAATACAATAAATGTCCTAAACCTTTTCATGTCTTCAAGAATGCTTGTCTGCTTGAAATATCAGGCAATTGATCTTATCAGCACTATTGACCATCATCTCCATAACCGATTTGTTCAACCCATAGGTCTACACAATCATTGTTCACCCCCTCCCGAATATTACAGCATCATGGCTAACTTCTAGTCTTAGTGTAAGACTCAACTAAATGTCTTAGCTCTGCTTCACAGACAGAATTCTACCTTACTCATTTTCTATGTTTTTAAAGGATTTGTCTTACTACCGCATCCACTTAAATGTATAAGCCTGGACATGGAACCTGAAGTGGTAGGTCTACCGTACATTAAATATTAGATGACAGTCCAGACCAGAGCCATAGCTTGCTATCTTGAGGCAATGTTACAACTGCCTTATGTATACACACCACCCTCTCCTCCTCCCAACATGCTCAAATATATGTGAGAGATGCAACTATATAGCCAAACTGGAGGCTAAGCTCTCTCAACCCAGTACTGGCACAGCCTGTCAGGAGGAGAAGGTAATCACACACACCACAAATCCAGTCTCACATAGACCTATCACATCAGCAAACCAAACACATAAACACACAAAAACATACTCGGAGGCTCTAAATAAAAATCTGCCTAAGCAGCAGAGACCTCCAAAGCAGACATCCAAGCAATCCCTAATACGAAACAATACCCACGTAGCACATAGCTCACAAAGTCAGTGTGCCGCACAGTCACAGCCCTTAAGGCTAAACAACACACCTAATACACTTGTAATAGGTGACTCTATTGTCAGACACACTGACGTCCTGCTCACCAGGCTGAACAAGAAGGTCACTGTAAGCTGCCTGTGGGGTGCCAGGATCCGCCAAATAACACAAGCACTCAGGTCACTCCAAAGCAAGTACAAATATGACTCCGTCATTGTCCATGTTGGTGTGAATGAGACGTACCTCCCTGGACTACATGAAAAAAGACATAGAGGAGCTCTTTGATCATGTAGCCCAGGCCGGTATGACCCTGACCTTGAGTAGCATCTTACCCTCACCAAGAATGATGCCACAGTATAAAGACAAAATGATCAGTTTTAACAATTGGCTAAAGTATTGGTGTCATTCAAAGGGGATCCAGTGTCTGTCAGCCTGGGATGACATGCTCGACAAGCCACGTTGCTTCACTAGGGATGGCTTGCACCTGTCATCCCTGGGTTTTCGAATACTGGCAAAGGCTCTTGCCTCCCCCATAGTGCCTTTTTAAGGCAAGGCTCAAAAGATAAACTCACCTCCATAGACAACACAAAGAAAAAAAAAAACTAAGGGTAATGCTGCTCAACGCCAGAAGTCTAAACCTCAAGATGCACACACTCGAGACTCTCCTCAGTATGGAGAATATCGATATCTGTGCAGTAACAGAAACCTGGTTCAAGGCTCCCGAGAGCACCCCAGCACTAACAGGTTATACTTCATACCATGCTTTCCAGCCCCAAAACTCAGACCGAACCACAAAAGGAGGGGGAGTATCCATATTTATCAAAGATACCCACACCTCCAGGTTAGTGGCACTGCACGAAGCATCGGAGACCATCCATGTACAACTAACAGTGGGCAAAACTGCCTTTTAGTTTGTAGCCTGCTACAGACCAACCTCCCAAACACAGGAACCTCACTCGGCTTTCCTGAGAATATGAAGGTCTCTCCAAACACCATTACATTGGGTGACTTCAACTACCCAAACATTGATTGGGAAAAGTACTCAAGCCCAAACACCCTCGCCCAACGGTTCCAAGAATTTATAAACTCAAATGCTATGGAACAACTGGTCACCACTCCCACAAGAGGGGAAAACATATTGGATCTGGTCATCACCAACATGGGCTCTCTATGTTCCACACCAGAAGTATACCTCTCATTTGTAAGATCAGACCATAAACTAATCTCACTGGACATCCATATTCTGTCCCCACCCCTAGCCAAGGAAACCACGGTGAAGAACTTCTCAAAAGAAAACTTCACACTTCTCAAAACCGAGGTGGAATCCTTCAAAGCCCCCAGGCCAGTGGCAAATATGGCCCAAAATGCAGAATCCTTTACAAAAGCATTCTATGGACACCTACATGAATGCATGGAGCATGCTATCCCAAATAAAACCAAGACTCTCTGCTCCAAAGGCAGGAGACCTGTCTGGTGGACCCCGGCCATAAATAATCTATACAACAGAAGGAGAAAGCTACTACATGATAGAGCAAAATCCCAAAAAGGGAAGGCGTCTCTGATCAGTACTAGCAAGAAACTACGATCCCTCATAAAATCATCTAAGGCCAGCTTCAAAAGAAAAATTGCACAAGACACTAAAGATAATCACAAGGCCTTCTTTAGTTATGTCAGAAACCTGGGAGGCAACTCCCAGATATGCTCTGAGGTAGTGCAAAATGACAAAAAAATACACTGAACCGACAGACATTGCCAACATCCTGGCAGAAAGGTTCAGTGCAAACTTCTCCCCCCCCATTCTCCCCAAAAGAGCAAATGCCTATCCCAACAGAGTGTAGCCTTCCTAAGATCACAGATGCACAGATGAGAGCTGCCTTCTCCAAAGCAAAAAACACAGCATCAATGGGACCAGACGGTGTCCCGGGCTGTGTCTTACACGAGCTCCAAGTACTAAACCCTCATATAAAGTCACTGTTCAATCTCAGCCTTACTACAGGATATGTACCCAAGGAATGGCGTACAGCAACAGTGGTCCCACTCCACAAAGGTGGTGCCACAACAGACCCCGGAAACTATCGCCCTATAAGCTTGACTAGCCTAGTCTGCAAAGCTATGCAGTGTATCATCATGGAAATCATAAACAAAGACTTTGGGAACCTCCAGACACTGGATCCTACCCAATTCGGCTTTAAGGGCAGATCTTGCCTCTTGAACCTGGTCGACTTCTTTGAAACAGTTACCAAAGCCATAGACGAAGGGAAGGTAGTCCACACAGCCTACCTGGACCTCACAAAAGCCTTCGACACAATACCCCACTCGGGCATCATAAATAAGCTCACCAGCTTAAATATCAACCCCTATGTCACAAGGTGGGTTGCAAACTGGCTCAGGGATAGAACCCACATGGTCAGAATAGCAGGTGCCATGTCAGACTCTAAACCAGTTACAAGTGACATCCCACAAGGCTCAGTCCTGGGACCTCTCTTGTTTGGTATATATTTCTCCGAGGTACAGGCTAACACGGGTGGACTATGGCTGACCAAGTTCGCAGATGACTGCAAACTGGGTGCCGTAATCAACTCTCTGGCTGACACAAGCATCCTCCAAAAGGGTCTCACAGAGATGGATAACTGGTGCCAGAGCCATGGCCTAAAGCTAAATGCCAAAAAGTGCTTAGTCATCCCCTTTGGGAAAAACAAAGTGCCCACAAATTACCACATAGGTGGTAATCCATTAGGTACGGAAGAAGTAATTAGGGACTTGGGGACCCAAGTAGATAGCAATCTCTCCTTTGACAATCACGTTGCCAAAGTGGTTAGAAAGACCTTCTATATATCCCAACTTATCAGGCCCATAATTGAATACAATGCCCCATTTGGGATGTACCTTACCTGACACCTGCAGCAACTGGAAAGACCCCAAAAGTACCTCACCAAGAGGATCAAGGGGCACAAACAGATGCCCTATGCAGGTCGGCTGAAGAAACTCCAGCTCTACTCAGTTGCGTACCACCTACTCAGAGGCGATCTGTGTCTGATGTATAAAGCCATGTCCAACCCAGAATTAATGGACATGCTTCACCTCAGGAAATCCAAATCCCTTAGAGCTACATGTTCCAGGGACTTGAACCTCAGCATAGAAATAAATAGGACATGCTGGAGGGACAGATTCATATCCCAGAGGCTTCCCTCACTCTGGAACAAAATCCCAATCCATTTTAGGCAGAGCCCCTCACTGACCCTCTTCAAGAGAAATCTTGAGTGGATGGGAGATCGTAAGTTTACCCCTGGGATCTCTTCTGTGTCCCTGCTTGACAGAGCTACAGTAAACTAACCTTAAAAGGGCTACCTTCTGTGACCTACTATACAGAGGCACAGTCAACTAATCTAAAAGGGTGGCGAAAGCCAAACACACTCTGGCTAGGCTTATAAATGCCCTAGGGCAGATAGCCTAGTATCAACCTATGAACCTATCTAGTGCCTGGGGCAAAACAATATTATTTTGGTACTCCTTCATATGAAGCAAGCCAGGTTCTGTTCAACTATTAAGTTCATGAGCAAAAAAAAGTAGAAGATCCTTTTGTATGTACTTACTTTCTTTTCTTTACTGTAGCAAACAATGTGTGACAAATCTGACAAGCAGCTTGCTACAGTTAAATACAGCAACAACATCTGAGCTCAGACTGAAAATGTACTACCAACATTCATTTCTGAAGACAGGTATTGCACTCCACACCCACTTGAATGGTGAAGCTCTTCAGCAAAGGCAATAACTGCAGTCAGAAATCAAGTAACAGTAGTGAGGCTGAAGAAAGCACCATGGTATCTTGATCCTGAGGCAGTTGCCACCTTCAACCCACATTAGCTGCTTCCCTGATTCAGATTTACCCTTTTTGTTTTTGTAATGGGGGTATCTTTACTTTTGATTTAAAAAATACAATGTTTTCTGTTATTTGCTTTATTAGACATTGTAATTTGTTATTAGATTACTGCTGCTGTTTCCTTTATTTCATGTGACCTTCTGTTGAAATTGTAAACAGTACACATTTTATTAGTGCTGCAGTAATTACTTTATTTGTTAACCTGTTAAAAAAGTCATTCAACGTGTAACTGTTCCACTATGATTGCATACATACAAAGTCTATTGTGCTCTTCTCTTACACTCTTGTTTTTCATGTCTGCAGCCTTGCCTGCAAAAAGAAGTGTCAGAGTTTGAATGGTTAGTGGTATGCATCATCTCTGACAATATACAAAGATTTTGTACTTTGAAAAAATGCAACCGAGTTAGTCCCTATGAGACTGAATTGGTATGTGTTCTTTTTAGTACACTATATCTGCTTTGCTATCAAAGGATTATTGTTTTACTGGATCGGTGTGCTTTATTTTACTTTATTTTTTTGTCCTGACTTGAGCAGTTCAAGCATTGTTCCACTGAATATCTCAAGACATTAAGTAGGATCCCTGGAAAAGTGAACATTTAACTGTGATTAGGCAGAATATGTACTAACTGAGAACTTTTAGTATCTAATAGTGCTCCCTTTAGTCCGAGCTAGAGCAGTCTTGAAGTTCGTATATATAAGTAGGTTCATAGGTTCATGGGTGTGTACTAGGCTAATGGCCCTGGAGCATTTACAAGCCTAGCCCATAGGATTTCCCTGGCATCATGCCACCCAACCTTAGTTCCTAGTGCCTCTGTCGAGTAGAGCCACTGGAGTGATACCCGGGGTGATTTTTCTATTTCTCATCCACTCATCAAGATTTCTCTTGAAAAGGGCCGGTGAGGTGCTCTGCTTGACATGTATGGGAAGTCTATTCCATATCTTGGGTAGTCTCTGGGTTATGAACCTGCCCCTCCAGCATGTTCTGTTGATTGTGGTAATGAGGTTGAGGTCTCTGGAGTGTGTAGTGCAGAGTGATTGGGATTTCTTTGGGTGTGTGTTTGTGCAGTGCGCCTTTAGTAGTCAGACTATCTAAAAGGCCAGTGAGGTATTAATTAGTGTTGATCCTTGCTTAACTTAAGCTAGGGCCATTAAGTGATGTCAGTGATATATTAGGCAGGTGCAATGCACCATAGGTAGCCAATTATACACAGGCAGCATCTACAGTAGAGCACTGTAAAGTATGCATACACCTTACAATCTGAATTTTCCCCCATACTCTGCACCATTGGAGTAGGGACTTGGGAGTTTTAACTGAAAGAATGGTAGGGGCTGCTGCAGGTCTGTTACATCTGTATGTGTTAGATGCTGAAGTCAGTGATGCTGCTGCTGCTGACAATAGGCCTAGGCAGAGAAGGAAAAGAGTGTTCATGCCCAAGGTAACCTTCCAGGAGCTACATGAGCTGGAGATTGTAGAGCTATACACTGTGCACAGGGGCATACTACAAGAACTCTTTGATCTCTGCTGCCCTCAACTCAGACCCAGAGTCAACAGAGGGGAACCCATCCCAGTGGAAACAAAGGTATGTGTAACTCTTAGGATAGTAACCACAGTTACCTTCCAAAAGGGTCTATATTAGAACATCAAAAGTTTAATGGTTCGAACCACTAAAGGTCAACCTTTAATGATTGAATGATTAAAAATTCGAATGTTCATAAAAAATGAATAAAAAAAAAAAAGAAAATCTAAAGGGTATAGGCAGGAGGGGGCAAGCCCCCCTGCACCCCCCCACACCCCCCAGTACTTAACTCATTACAGCCGAGTAACGCCTCCAGGGGTTTCTGCAGTTAACTCCTACTGCGCCTCTAGGCGTCAAATATTTCTTGTTCATATTTGCATCAATAATTCCAAAACCATGCTACATACAATGTACCAGAATAGTTTATCTTGTAGCATTCATGGCAAAACAATTATACTGATATTTGACCTCTGTCGATAAGTATTTGTTAGGACTGTAAGGGGATAACTTCATTTTTTAAAGGCTAAAGCCACACCCACTGGGAGTTAAAGGTACACAGTCAAAAGAGCTGTACTGGAAGGAATGAGTTAAATATACCAACTCCGAGACCACACTACATTGAAGTAAATGGAAATCTCCCCTTACGGAGATTTCAGTTTACCTGTTCAACGTTCTGCACTTTCACTATTCTCGTGTCGACAGTGTCGGAACTGACATTGTTGGCTTTCAAGAATATAATAGGTAACCCTTCCAAAAACCAACTTACTGGTTTTACGGGCATCAGCATCCAGGGTACTCCACCAGTTCCTGGATGTCATTTTACCACATGCCAGTGAGCACATATATTTTCCCCTCTCCCCTGAGGCAAGGGCCAGCAATATGCAACACTTCTACCATGTATCACACTACCCTGAGGTAGTGTGTGCCATAAATTGCACTCCTATACACATCGAGGCACCATCTGGTGAGGAGGGTAGAATCTACTTCAACCGCAAGGGGTACCACTCCATCATCTGCCAAGTTGTGTTCAATGCCCAGGGCATTACCATGAATGTGTGTGCTGGCAACCCTGTCAGCTATCACGACTCCTATATCTGACATGCATCACAGCTGTACCAGTTGTTTGCTAGGGGGGAATCCCACATGGCCATTTCATAGTGGATGCTGGCTACGCACTGTAACCGTGGATGATGACACCCATCAGAAACGCTCACACACACATGGAAGAATGACATAACGAGGCAAATGCACAAACTAGGAACATAATACAGCATGTGTTTGGGTTGCTGAAGTCACAGTTCCATTGCCTCAATATATCTGGTGGTGCCCTGCAGTACTTTCCCATCACATGTGCACTTATGTTCACAGTATGGGCCATGCTACACAATATGATCCTGCAGATGCAGCTGCAGTGGGATCAGCATAGAGAAGAGATACACAGCCCCCTACCAGTGCCTAGGTCACCACAACCATACTCACAGGAGGAGGAGACCCCTGATGATGTCCCTGTAGGCAGGTGTAGGCATGCCCACTAGGCCCTGGCATTGGCTAAGAAACCAAGCATAGCACATTCACTGACAACCTAGGGCCTCAGGGACTGTTACCTTACTCCTACTCGCATACATATTATTAAAATAGCTGATGCCAGGCAACCCACATAACCTGTACCTATCCATGTATTGGTTGTGTACCACTTGTATCACACAAAGTCAGCCCTGAGCTATAGTTCTGTCAACTGCGGCATTCTCAAGGTAAGTCTCTACCCCACACACTAATTGTAAGGATTACTATAATAAGGTATTGTATGTATGGCTGTGCTGTTGTTATGTAAGGAAATATAGTGGGCTATATGGTCATTAATTTTCACTAGGCCTCGTGACATCTGGCAAGGAAAATGTTAAACAGTGGGCACACATGATATTTAGACTACTGTCTACACAAGCTGATCATGTGTTGTTGTTCCCCCACCCCCAACACAGCAATGTACTCGTATAACTGCTTTAACAGAAAATCAGCTATAGTACAACAGTGGACCAGGCAATCTCAGGGATGTAACATAGATAGCGTTCACACATTTATGTCTCCCTTCATGCAGGATAACAATGTGCATATGTATGCTGTTAATTGTGTGATGAATGACCCCTCTCTGCCTAGTGTCCTGTGTGTCTCAGTGGACTAGTGGAGCTAGAATGGGTGGTGATGTTTATGGTTCTAATCTGGAATTATTCATATGTTTTGCATGTGAGGTAGTACTGTGTTGATGTTTTCACACACTGTCATACCTCTTAGTGCAAGAAATCAAGACAATGCCATTAATTTGGGTGAACAAAGGTCCGGACATAGGGATGTTGTTTAAATATTGGTCACATAAACCTAGACAGTTGCTGGAATTAAAGGTTTTGCAGTAGTACATATTTTCTGATGGATATAAAGTCTGCCACACAATTGTCTGTCTGCAGTTAGTAGAATGTATTGATGTCAACATTCAATAAAGGACCGGAGGATCATAACATATCAGACAAAACTCTGGACATGCTGTGAATATCAGGACAGTTGACAGGTATGCTGACTGTCAGTCAGTTGGTGGTTTAACATTTCCAACCTCAGTCACATATTTAGTACAGCAGACAGCTGGGGAATGCTGGGGAAATTTTGAGTGAAATGCCGTAATACAGAACCAGGGGTGGGTGTTAATGTCTGTAACATACAAAATCCCAGACTGGAATACAGGTAGGTATTGCCTGGAGTCACATTATAAGTACCTGCACACTTAGTAAAATGAGTGCAATTCTCTTGGCCCTTCATTGAAATGACCTGTTGTGTATAAATGTCTATGCATGCAGACATATACGTATACATATGTGTCTGTGAGCATCTCTCTCTCTCTCTCTCTCACATGCATAGTATATCTATCGCTATGTAGTATCAAAAAGATAAATACTGATATATATATATATATATATTAAAATAATACATAGACTCCCCCCATATATCTACATAAAACACACACACACACACACATATATATATATATATATATATATATATATATATATATATATATACACACACACACACACACACACACACACACACCTATATATATCCTACACACTCACAGTTATATTTATACATACATCCCTGTTATATACAAAAATATGTGTGTGGAAGTTTGCATTGCCCAACATACCCTAATAATGGTGAGAAGACTGCACTATTACACAGCCATAATGTTGCTCAAAGGATCCAAACCAAAGGCATAACAGTACATATTCCACTTACCTACAGACCCCTATGCCTGCTGGATGTCACCACGTTGACAGACACAGGTGGGCAGGTGATGTAATGTATAATGGTGTCAACACACATATGGACAGGGCACATTGTCCCTGCCCACAGTATTGCCTGTCTAACTGCAAGCAGCCACATATGACCATACCAGTAACTGTACACATGTAGCTAGGATAACAACAGTTATTTCACTGCTAGGATACTAGATGCAGATAACAGTACAAACCAGTATCACTCTGCAGGCCAGAAATGCTGATCAACGCATGTCTAGTTTGTGTAATGCACAAGTACTTTGCTTGCAATCACAAATACAATCAATTTAATCCATAGTGCATGCAATAAGTACTGTGAACTATAGTGTATAAGCCTAGATAGATAAGGGTTGTAATCTCACTGCAGCCCACTTGGGTTGTGTGTGTGTGTATCTGTGTGTATACCCCTGAAAAACAATGGACATGCCTTCATGGGCTATCTGGCAGCAATGTTTATGCAATTTTTGGGTCCGTAACTTGCTGCTGACTTCCAAACTGCCCTCTTTTACAAGGCCTAATGATGTTAGCCACCTTAAGACTACCAGCTGACAGTGTAGTATCAAACATAAGCTGAGGCGCATGCAATATGTGTTGTGATCTATAGTGTATAAAGTTGTAGATAGGGAGGAATTCTATTCTCAGTCTGGCCAACATGGTGTGTGTGTATACCCATATGGCATATGTATGATGACCTTTGTAACTTAGACATAGTTAGGGTTTTGCATCATTTTATTTGTAGCAGGTGATGCAGCCTCCCAAATGACTGACCACAACAAGGCTTACTGATATCAACAAGCATTATATGCTTTAAACTGACAGTACTAGTAGACATGAGTTGTGTTGCATGCATTTGGTACTCTGATCTGTAGTGTGTACCAGTACATAGGTAAGTGTTCTAATCTATGTACAGCCAACTTGCAGTGCGTGTGTGCCTTGGCTTGTCCTGTATGCAGCGAGTGGAAGTGGTATTAACCTGAATGTGGCCATGTTTGTGTGTGAGGCTGTTACATGTGAACTTAAATAGCATAATGGCCATACAGCCCTCACAATCAGAGATATCTGTATACCCCTTTGTACAGGAACAGCACATATTGACTCAGTCCAACCGTGTGTTCAGATGATGGCCGCCCAGCCAATCAAACAGATAGATGTGTACCATTAGGCAGGGTCTATTTCAAGGGTGTGTTTATGTATGCTAGACAAATGTCTCCTACAAGCATTCAGTACTAATGTGACATAGTAGGTTATTGTCATTACGGTGAGTTGTCCATCTACTATGCTCCCTACAGATAAGCAGCATATGCACTCCAGCAAGGTCACACCTTGCCCTGTAGCAGACCTTATCACAAATTAGGAATGCATGAGTACGCTGACCACCACAATTGTCCTTGGTAGACTGTCATACAGATGTGAACCTATGGAGCCAATGGAGCCATGTATGTATACTGCTGTACCTTGCTGAAGTCATATGTCTGCTATGCTGCCATGCCATGCAGTGCTGCTTCACTGTCACTGTGTGTCCATAGATTATCCCTCAGACTCCTGGAACAGAAACATACACAAGTCCATGAAATACCTGTCATTGTGTAACAATACTGCCAGTACAACATCATACAACATTAGGTCCACAAAAGTATGTTGTATGTTGGTGACCACTACAAGTGGCATGACAAAACAATACTGCATTACACAAGTATATGTCAAGTAATATAGTCACCCTGTGCATCAGACACAGCTTCATTCTCCTGTATCGATGGGAAGGATAACAGCTATGTGGCACAGGTAGTATCACTTGCACAGGGTGATGTGTTTGGGTGCTGGAGACCTAAGCTGGCCCAAATGGTTGACAGCATGTGTGTAAATCAGGAAGAGGAGCTGGTTAGATGGACCATGGAGAGGTGCCGTATGTGTCTGTAGGTGACCTGCATGTGACAGTGGTGTGTGCTTGCACACAGTCAAGCTCAGTGCTAGCTCTACACATGTGTATGTTTGACTACTTTTGACCATACATGGTAGAGATGGAATGGAAACTGTTTCTGCCAGGAGTTGCACTGGCACCACTATTCCCAAGGTAAGACTTGGTGCTAGTACCTGACAGTGCCTTCTGTCAGCTGGGACTGTGTCCCCCACAGGATAGCCCAGGACCACGTGACCATGGCCTGCCACATTGTGTTTTGGACAGCACGCTACCCTCTGTAGCACTGGATGTACTGCTACTACAGGAGCATAACTCTGCACGGCCGTGTGGACTCTCTGCAGATAGTTTTGCTGACCTATGTCCATGGGTCCAATGGCCAACTACAACCACATGTTCCAGCACAGACGATGTGTGGTCCAAGACAGACACTGTCTCAGCCCACCATCTGTCCACTGCATCAGTGAACCAATTCAGCATGTCCCCAATGCAGTGGAGGTAGTCACGGATGTCAGACTGTGCTGCATCCATAATCCTAAGCATATGCCTGCTGTTCCATTCAGAATGTGCCTGTGCCTTCATGATGGCCCAAAACATGCAACAAGTGACCCGTGATGTGACCCCTACAACAGGAGGTGGATGGACAGCAGTCCTCCTATGAGCACCCCTGTCAATCCGTCTATGTGGGACCTCACCAGCTGTCTGGCTATGGCCAGTGTCTACAGTCACTGAAGTCATAGTTGCCACACTGGCCTGTTCAATGTCTACACCCTCTGATTGTCCAATATTTGAGTCCTGTGGGGGCTGGATATGTGTGGGCATACTGACTGTGTGTGGTGACAATGGTGGCAGAAAAGGGATGTCAACCTCTGGCAAAGATTCATCCCCCAAGAACTCCACCTGTTCCTCACTGTGGCCACCATCATCATCAGAGTCTGAAGAGACACTGACATCAGGTTGTGTGGGGGAAAGACCCCAACCCCCCCCCCCCCCCAGTCACCTGTGGAAACCAAGACAAAAGCAGTACATTACTACCTGTACTATTATTTATGGAAAATCCACAAAGGGTCATAATAATGAGGCTTCACAACTGCATTATGCTGTCTCACATCTTCGCATCTCAGCTTTCATGTACAACAGACTTCCTCCCAACAAAGTACTCATTTAAATCAAGGCCTTTATAACAAGAACATCAGGTACATCACTTGACACTTGACCAGTACAGTGTACCTTTCAGGTATGCAATATGACACTATACCTGATAAAACAACACATAAAACCCAGTACACCTTGCTTTTCAGATATATACAGATATATGTAAGTTTCAATGCCTAAGGTATGTACCATCAACCTTTCAGTTTGTACAAGGCATGTCAGATTAATTGCCTCATGTACACCAGGAGGCTTATTCACTCTGAACTATAACTGTAAAAGTATTTCTGCTCATTCAACTACACTCCTGTGATTAGCCACTCTAAGACCCGTAGGTAATTGCTCCAGAATGGAACATACAAACATTCTACTCTGGATACACACAAGTATGCATAGGGAATTATCCTGGTCCTTAACCTTAAGAGCATATACAGTGAATATAAAAAGTTTACACACCCCCTGTTAAAATGCCAGGTTTTTGTGATATAAAAATTGAGACCACAATAAATAATTTCAAAACTTTTTCCACCTTTAATGTGACATATAACCTGTACAATTCAATTGAAAATCAAACAAATCTGTTAGGGGAAAAATTATAAAAAAATAAAAAAACTGTACAATATGCTGATTGCGTAAGTGTGCACATCTTTAAACTAATACTTTGATGTTCATGGTGTTACCCTGCTGCAGTCATCACACTTGGGTTATCCTGCCGTCAGGCGGTCCCGCAGTCGGCCCGAATTCCAAAGTCTTGGTCCAGCATCGGTTGCTGTCGTTTCTTCCCTGACGTCAGTGCGCCAGGGGTATATAAGAGGCATCCAACGCCATTTTCTTCAGTCTTTCTTGCCGCACGGTGCCTGAAGCAGAAGCAGTTCGCAAGTGCCGGTCGGCCGACACCTGAGATTTTCGAATCAAGTTTCAGTCCGAAGTCTTCAAAGCTAAGTACCCATTGGGGAACCTTTTCTTGCCTCAGTCCGATGTCAGAAAAAGTTAACAATTGCATTTCTTGTGGGAAGCAAATACCTCATAAGGACTTTCATTCTTATTGTATACCTTGCCTAGGCCCAGACCATGACATTACTGGTTGTCGGTTTTGTGCTAGGTTCAATAAGCGAACTATAAAAAGACGCTTTGATTTCGCACGACACTACTTCGGTAGGAAATTTAATTACACTATGCCATCGGAGCAAATGACTACCGGCGTGTATAAAAAATGCAAAGATAAAGACAGGCAACCTAGATCCAAACCAGACTCCGAGGCCTCGGCTGGGCCGGTTGCCAGTTCTCTGTTTTTCAGTGAGGCACCTACACAGCCCCTGGCTACCACAGAATTGGAACCCCAGACCGCTTCGGATTCTCTGGCTAAGAGTTCTAGGCTGATGCAGCCATTTTCTTTAGGCCCTACCGATGACATTGCAGAAGGAGAAGCCGGTGCTGTAGAAACAACTTCCGTTTCAGAAGGTGTCTTCAGACCGACTACTCTCACCATAAAATCTTATGCTAAGCTTAAGACTCCTCTAAAACCAAAAAAGACTGCACTTCAGTCTCCAGTTCAAGGCCCCATGCCTAAGAAACAGATGCTTAAAATGGCTGAAGATTTGATTTCTTTAATCATGGGTTCCCACCCCCCCCCCGACAAAAGGCCTAGACAAGAGGAGGATTATGCCTCTTCTGATCAAGTGTCTATTTCCTCAGGCTCCTCTGAGGAGCAGGATTACTCCTTTCCCCCTTATGAAGATTCTGATGCTGAAGATTCCATTCCCTCAGCTTCTCCCCCTGAAGACTATTCCTTTGGGGAAACCTTACATACCATAAGGGAACATTTCCACTGGGAAGGTCAGGACTACTCCGACTCAAAGAAAAGGTTCCAAGAGTTTCTTTTACTCCCCCAGCACAGAACACTTGCTATCCCCCCAGTTTTAGACAGTGTGGATGATGTTTACTTAGAAACTAGTCTAAATCCAGATTCTCTGCCTCCTGCTCCAGCCAAACCAGATAGATACTATAGAGTGCCTGACTCACACAAATTCCTTTACAATGATCCAGAGACAATCTCCCAGGGTCCCAAAGGGGATAAGGTTTCTATGGCTAAAAATCCTGTACCCTCTGAAAGGGACTCCAGAGCACTAGATAGGTGGGGGAAGAAGGTTTACACCTCAGCTACTCTAGCTATGAGAGCACTAAATTGTCAATTTCACATGCTTAAATACCAGCAATTCCTAATGTCTCAAATAAAACAAAAGATGAGCACACTCCCTCAACAGTCTGAGTTCAAGGAAATGCAGGATCTGTTGCATGCAGCTGAACAGGTGGGCAAACATACTTTAAAATGTGGATTTGATTCCTTGGAAGCTTCCTGTAGAGCAGCTGTTACTGGGTCTGTTATACGTAGACATGCTTGGTTAAAGGAACAAACTCTGCCTGATCATGTTAAGGCAAAGTTACTAGATGCACCCTTACAGCAGGATGCCTTATTTGGGGTTAAAGCAGAAGAGATTTTAAAGAAAATGGAGGATAAGGCAAAATCTATGCAGACGGTCAAAGATTTCTTACAGGTACAGCCCCCACACCTCAACAGAAATTGGCCAACAAAAAATTGGTCCTTTCCAGCTTCTGACAGACCACAGAGGGGTAAATACAGGCGCCCAATGGGCAGAGGACAAGCACAAATCCCTTACAAACCTCGACAATGGGGCACTGCAACACAGAAGGGAGGAGAAAACAGGTCCCAAATTACTAGAAGGCAAACACAATGACTTAAACCTCAAACTGCCAAGCAAAACTCTCTTGGCAGCTCCCTTGGGAGGAAAATTAGCACTTTTTGCAGACAACTGGCACATCGTCACAAAGGACAAATGGGTCCTAGACATTATCTCACAAGGATACAGATTCCATTTCAACACCTTGCCAAGGATAAAAGGAATGTCAAACCTGCCACAAAATCAATGGGCAGAGGCACAAAAACAAATTGCAGCTCTCAAGGACATGAGAGCCATTCACCTGGTACCTACACAGGAGCAAGGCCAAGGATTTTACTCAAGGCTCTTTCTAGTCCCCAGAAAGGACAATGCTTGGAGACCCATTCTGGACCTTTCAATTCTAAACACCTTCTTGCAAGTACCCAAATTCAAGACGCTAACACTACAGCAGCTTCTTCCCATGTTGGGCAAGAAAGCTTGGCTAGTAACGTTGGACCTCAAGGAGGCATACCTGCATGTCCCTATCAGAGAAAATTGCAGAAGATACCTCCGTTTCATTGCAGGTTCAACCCATTACCAATTCTCTGCACTGCCCTTTGGCTTATCTACTGTGCCCAGGGTCTTCACAAAATGCCTGGCACCAGTAATTGCATACTGCAGACAAAGAGGAATTCAAATATACCCATACCTGGATGACTGCCTCATCCAAGCAGAAAGCAAGGACATTCTCTTACAACATCTGGCTTTTGTAAAACACCTTCTAAGTTGCCTAGGGTACACAGTAAATGAAAATAAATCAAAACTAGTGCCCTCACAAAATATGACATTCCTGGGTGCCAGCTTGAATACAATGGCCCAGATGGCTTATCTGATGCCAGACAAACAACTACAACTAACTCAATACTTCAAAACAATGGCAACAAAGACCCAACTCCCTGCAAGAAAAATTCTTCAGGCCTTGGGTTTCATGGCATCTTGCATACTACAAATACCATTTGCAAAACTGCATATGAGGAAATTACAATGGTACCTAAAAAGCGTATGGACTCAACACAGCCATAGCTTGGAAACAATGATACCTCTCATTCCCTGCCTTCAACAGGAGTTTTTATGGTGGTCACAGGCATGTCACCTCAACAAGGGTCAGCTTTTCACCTTACCCCCAGCCAGGCAAGCTATGACAACAGATGCATCGGACTACGCCTGGGGAGCACACATGGCAGGATGGTGCATTCAAGGCATATGGACTGCAGATCAAAGGAATCTGCACATTAATCAAAAAGAAATGCTAGCTGTATAGAATGCCCTGACAGCCTTCAAGGACCTCTTACATCCAGGACAGCTTACAATAAGGACAGACAACACCACAGTAATGTGATACATAAACAGACAAGGGGGTACACACTCCTACCCTCTATGCAGGCAAGCAATGACCTTGTGGAACACAGCACTGGCTTACCAAGTTCAATTACAAGCTCAATTCCTGCCAGGAAAAAAGAACACATTGGCAGATGACCTAAGCAGAAACATCATGGATCCCCACGAGTGGAAACTGAATCCACAAGTATTTGCAATGATAACTCAAAAATGGGGGCACCCAGACATAGACCTGTTTGCTAGCCCCCAAAACTATCAGCTAACAAAATTTTGTACAAGGACATTTCATAGATTCATAGGTTCATAGATTAGTACTAGGCTAACTGCCCTTGCGAGCCATTTTAAGCCTAGCTAATTATCCCTTGTGAGACTCAAACCCTGCACCTTATATTTGTAAGGCAAACACCTTAACCATTAGGCCACCCCACCCACCATCAAGCTTGGAAAGTGGACGCACTCTCATTCAGTTGGAAAATGCTGATAGTATATGCCTTCCCTCCATTGCTCCTTCTCACAAAGGTGCTGCTGAAAGTCAGGATGGAGAGACCACGAATGATGCTCATTCCCCCAGACTGGCCATGCCAGCACTGGTACCCACTGTTAAGGAATATGGCTCAGGACCCACCATGGATTTTACCACAAATTACTCATCTGCTCACACAGCAAGACAGTCCGATTCTACACAGCCAGCTCAAAACCTTAAATTTGGCTGCATGGCAAATCACCTAAGCAACCAGCCAGCTCATCTTTCACAAGCTGTTATGGATGTTATTCTGTAAGCCAGGAGGCCCAGCACCAGGAAAGCCTACTCAGACAAATGGAAAAGGTTTTGCGTCTGGAACCAAGCTAAAGGCCAAAATACCCTTCAGCCTGACATACCTCAGATTCTACAATATTTAACTGAGATGTTACACAAAGGGCTTTCTTTTTCATTTATTAAAATCCACGCCTCAGCTATTTCAGCTCACTACAACACGGATCCTCCCTTATTTTCACATCCACTTCTAAGGCAGTTTCTCAGAGGGGCCAAAAACATTAGGCCTCCCAGGAGAGCACCAACACCAACTTGGGACCTCAGTTTTGTTCTGGAAAAACTTACGCTACCTCCTTTTGAAACAGCTTTCTCAGCTGACTTAAAGTTTATATCATGGAAGACTGCCCTGCTGCTAGCAATTACTTCAGCCAGAAGAGTCT
Organism: Protopterus annectens; assembly: GCF_019279795.1. Taxonomy (NCBI): domain Eukaryota; kingdom Metazoa; phylum Chordata; order Ceratodontiformes; family Protopteridae; genus Protopterus; species Protopterus annectens. Next base: position 868,922,718 of record NC_056727.1, on the reverse strand, counting down.
CCCTTTCCTCATTTTTCATCAAGACAGAGTTTCTCTACGAACTAACCCCTCCTTTATGCCTAAGGTGGTATCCAGTGTGGCTCTAAATAAAACCATCCATTTACCCACCTTCTTTCCAAATCCACAGAACAAAGGAGAAAGACTTCTGCATTCCTTGGACATTCACAGGCAGCTACATTACTACTTGGATAAAACTAAGGTTTTCAGAAAATATGACCAGCTTTTTGTATCCTATGCTACAGCATCACAAGGAAAGGCTATCTCAAAACAGACCATTTCCAAATGGATAGGACATTGCATACATTTTTGCTACACCCACCATGGAAAAACAGTTCCTGCTAGCATAAGGCCCCACTCTACCAGGGCAGCAGCTACATCTACAGCCTTCCTCAGGGGGGTGCCAACCAAGGATATTCTGGAAGCTGCAACTTGGAGTTCAGTACACACCTTCACCAAACACTATCACTTACCTATTTACTCTGACTAGAGCTGGCTTCGCCACTGCAGTTTTGCAGGGCCTTCTAGCCTCCTCTAACCCTGTTTGACTCCACCTCCCATCCTTATCTTTGGGATTCTACCCAAGTGTGATGACTGCAGCAGGGTAACACGATGAACATAGTACAGTTTTGTACCTACCATAAATGTAGATGTTTATACCCTGCTGCAGTCCAGGTTACCCTCCCTCCATCCCCTCTGACCTAACTAAAGCCTTTCAATACCTTAAAATCTGATACAACCTTTGTGGTGTATTTGCTTATAGCTGGAGGGATGTTTTGTTTGTGCTAAACTTTTATTATTGGTACTATCTACTGACCACCTTTTGAGGGGGCACCTGACATCTGGGGCAAGAAAAACTGAAGAAAATGGCGTCAGATGCCTCTTATATACCCCTGGCACACTGACGTCAGGGAAGAAGTGACAGCAACCGACGCCAGACCAAGACTTTGGAATTTGGGCCAACTGCGAGAACACCTGACGGCAGGATAACCCAAGTGTGATGACTGCAGCAGGGTATACACTCGAACATCTACATTTATGGTAGGTACAAAACTGTACTTTCTGTGTGCACACCCTTAAACTAATACATTGTTGAAGCACCTTTTGATTTAATTACAGCATTCAGTGTTCTTGGGTAGGAGTGTATCAGCATGGCACATCTTGACTTGGCGATATTTGCCCACTCTTCCTTGCAAAAGCTCTCCAAATCTGTCAGATTGTGAGGGCATCTCTTGTGCACAGCCCTCTTCAGGTCATCCCACAGATTTCTATTGGATTTAGGTCTGGGCGCTGGCTGGGCCATTCCAAAATCTTTAATTTTCTTCTGGTGAAGCCATTCTTTTGTTGATTTGGATGTATGCCTGGAGTCATTGTCATGTTGAAAGATGAAATTCCTCTTCATCTTCAGCTTTCTAGCAGACATCTGAATGTTTTGGGCCAAAAGTGACTAGTATTTGGAACTGTTCATAATTCCCTCCACCTTGACTAAAACCCCAGTTCCAGCTGATGAAAAGCAACCCAAAAGCATGATATTGCAACCACCATGCTTCACCATGGGGATGGTATTCTTTTGGCGATGCAAAGTGTTTTTGCGCCAAACGTACTTTTTGGAATTCTGGCCAAAATGTTCATCTTTGGTCTCATCAGACCATAACACATTTTCCTACATGCTTTTGGGAGACCTGATGTATTGTTTTGCAAATTTTAGCCAGGCCTGGATGTTTTTCTGTGTAAGAAAAGGCTTCCATCTTGTAACCCTACCCCATAATCCAGACATATGGCGAATGTGGGAGATTGTTGTCACATGTAGTACACAATCAGTACTTGCCAGAAATTCCTGCAGCTCCTTCAGTGTTGCTGTAGGTCTCGTTGCAGCCTCCCTGACAAGTTTTCATCTTGTCTTTTCATCAACTTTGGAGGGAAGTCCAGTTCATTGCAATGTCACTGTTGTCCCATATTTTCTCCACTTTTCGATGACAGTCTTCACTGTGATGTTCATCGTGTTTCACTGTTGCAGTCATGACTGTAGGGTTCTCCCCTGCCGGCAGGCAGCCCTCGGTCAGCCAGAATCCCAAAGTCTGGGTCCGACGTCGGCTGTTCAACCATGCTCCCTGACGTCAGAGCGCCAGGAGTACAAAGCTGACAGCCAACGCCATCTTCTCCAGTCTTTCTTGCCGTGCAGTGATAGCAGTTCGCAAGTGCCGGTCGGCTGACTCCTGACAATTTTTTCCTGATATACTTCAGTCTGAAGACTTTATTCTCCACTCAAAGCTAAGTACCCCGTTGGGGAAACATTTTTCCTTGCTCCACTCCGATGTCAGAAAAAGTTAATAATTGTATTTCATGTGGGAAGCAAATACCTCATAAGGATTTTCATTCTTACTGTATTCCTTGCCTAGGCCCTGACCACGACATAGCTAGTTGTCGGTTTTGTGCTAGATTCAATCAATGTACAATTAAACGCAGGTACGATTTTGCTTTTCATTATTTCGGTAGGCGCTTTAACTACAAAATGTCGTTGGATATGGTTCACAAACGTCGCAAGGATAAAGACAGGCCTCCGAGGTCCAAATCTGATGATAGCGCACAAGCGGAGCCAGCTTCAGGTTCGGCCGTCGTCAGTGAGGCGCTTTTGCAGCCCCTGTTGTCGGCCATTTCAGAACCGATGGCCGAAACGGACTCTCATGAGGAGCCAACCAGGCCTTTAAATATTTCAATGGCAGGACCTTTGGACAATGCTCCTTCGGATGGGTCCGGAGCCGCTGTGCAGGTACCGGCTTCCGAAGGGGTGTTCAGGCCTACTCAGCTTCTTATAAAGGCAAAGCCAAAGACAAAGGCAAAGACTCCTTCAAAACCAAAGACTGCAACACAGGCCTCTTCTGAACCGGCACCCAAGTCACAGAAACAGTTACTCAAGATGGCGGAGGATTTACTTACTATGATTAGGGGTTCACAGCCCCCTTCAGATAAAAGGCCAAGGCAGGGTGTTTATTATGATTCCTCTGATCAGGCTTCTGTTTCTTCAGTTTCTTCTTCTGACCAGGAATATTCTTTCCCTCCTTATGAGGATTCTGATGCTGAGGAATCCATTCCTTCAGCTTCTCCCCCTGAGGATTTCTCTTTTGGGGAAACTTTGCATGAAATGAGGGAACATTTCCAATGGGAAGGACAAGAGTATTTGGAATCTAAGAAAAGGCTAAGGGATTTTCTTCTTCTTCCCCAACATAGACCCCTGGCTATTCCTCCTGTTTTGGATATTGTGGATGATGCCTTTTTGGAGGCTAACTTAACTCCTGATTCTTTTCCTCCTGCTCCTGTTAAGCCTGATAGATATTACAGGGTTTCTGATTCCCACCAGTTTTTATACAAGAACCCTTCTGCTGACCCTGAAACCATTTCTCAGGGTCCTAAGGGAGTTAAGGCCGCTTCTGCCAAAAACCCCATTCCCACTGAAAAGGATTCTAGATCTTTAGAAAGATGGGGCAAAAAAGTGTACAGTCCTGCTACTTTGTCCATTAGAGCTTTAAACTGTCAGTTTCATATGCTGAAATACCAGCAATTTCTCTTGTCTGTTTTAAAACAAAAGCTTACTTCCATTTCTGCCTGTGCAGATGATAAGGAATTACATGACTTATTGCATGCCACTGAACAAGTTGGAAAGCATGGTTTACACTGTGGATTTGATGCCTTGGAGGCTTCTTGTAGGGCTGCTGCCTCTGGTACAGTCATTAGAAGGCATGCATGGCTAAAGGAACAAAATTTGCCAGAACAAGTAAAAGCTAAATTATTGGATGCTCCTGTTCAGCATAATGTTTTGTTTGGATCTAAAGCTGAAGAGGTGATTAAAAAGGTGGAGGATAAGGCGAAATCCATGCAAACAGTTAAAGATTTCTTACAAGTACAGCCACCAAGATTTAGCAGGAATTGGCCTTCTAAAAATTGGTCCTTTCCCACTTCAGACAGGCCTCAGAGGGGTAGATATAGACGCTCCAGAGGAAGGCCTCAAACACAAGCCTCTTATAGACCAAGACAGTGGACTGCTTCCACCCCTAGGGGAGGAGAGGATAGGTCACAAACTCATAGGAAACACACTCAATGACTCCCTCTGTTGGGCTGCAGGAACTTCTTGCCTGGAAGCCCCCCTCGGAGGAAAACTCTCTCTTTTTTATCAAAATTGGACTCATATAACTCAAGACAAGTGGGTTCTGGATGTGGTTTTAAGAGGTTACAAATTCCATTTTCATACCCTGCCAAGACCAAGGGGGGATGGCCAGACCTTCCAAAACATCAATGGACAGAGGCCTTAAACCAGGTGGAAGCACTTTTGGCTATGAAAGCCATAGAACTGTTCCACTTGCAGAGATGGGACAAGGTTTTTACTCAAGGCTCTTTCTAGTTCCCAGGAATCAAAACTCATGAAGACCCATTCTGGATCTGTCAGTCTTGAACACCTTTCTAGAAATTCCAAAATTCAAGATGCTTACTCTTCAGCAGCTACTTCCAATGCTATCCAAAGATGCGTGGATGGTAACTTTGGATTTAAAGGAGGCATATTTACACATTCCCATCAGGCAGGAATGCAGAAAATACCTCAGGTTCAAGGCCGGATCAAGGCACTTTCAATTCTCTGTGCTGCCCTTTGGATTGTCTACTGCGCCCAGGGTCTTCACCAAATGCCTGGCTCCAGTAGTAGCTTACTGCAGACTCAAGGGGATTCAAATTTACCCTTATCTGGACGACTGTTTGATTCAGGCAGACAGCAAGGATGTCTTACTCCAAGCATCTAGACTTTGTACAACACCTCCTCAAGTTCCTGGGATTCTCTGTAAACATAAAAAAGTCAAATTTGACACCCTCTCAGCAGATAACCTTTCTGGGTGCTCTTATAAACACCACAACCCAGATGGCATTTCTGACATCCAAGAAACAATTTCAGCTGGCTTCAACTTTCAAAACCTTGGCAACTTTAACTCAACTATCTGCAAGGAAATTCCTGCAGGCTCTGGGTTACATGGCTTCCTGCATCCTTCTCGTGCCATATGCAAGACTACACATGAGGAAAATACAGTGGTACCTAAAAAGTGTATGGTCTCAGCATTGCCACAGTTTAGACATACTGATCTCTGTCCTGCCTTGCCTTCAAAAGGAATTTCTATGGTGGTCCAGGGCGTGTACTCTAAACAAAGGGAAACCCTTCTGTCTGCCTCCTGCCACTCAGACTCTAACCATGGACGCGTCGGATTATGCTTGGGGAGCCCATTTTTGGGGCAACTGTCTGCAAGGCCTTTGGACAAAGGAACACAAGCACCTGCATATCAATTTAAAGGAAATGTTAGCCGTTCAGAAAGCCCTAATGGCTTTCAGGAATCTTCTACAACCAGGACAACTACTAATACGGACAGACAACACCACAGTTAAGTGGTACATAAACAAGCAGGGGGGGATCTCATTCCTACCCCCTTTGCAGACTAGCCGTGGATCTATGGAACACAGCTCTAGCTTACAATCTGGACCTTTAAGCTCAGTTTCTACCAGGGAAGCAAAACATCCTGGCAAACAGTCTGAACAGAAACCTTTTGGATTCACACGAGTGGATGCTAGACACCAAAATATTCAGGATGATAACAGCAGTCTGGGGATGTCCCCATATAGACCTCTTTGCATCCCATCTCAATCATCAACTACAGAATTTTTGCACCAGGACTTTCCACAAAGAAGCTTGGAAAGTGGATGCCCTATCTTTCAGTTGGAGGAACCTCTCGGGATATGCCTTTCCGCCTCTTCCTCTTCTTCCACGGGTATTATTAAAGATAAAACAGGACAAGCCCAAGATGATAATCTTGCTGGCCCCAAATTGGCCTCGGCAGTTTTGGTACCCTACTCTAAAAAACCTATGTCTGGAGCCCCCTTGGATTTTACCTCAGTCTCCGAACCTTCTGTCCCAACATCAGGGTCAGGTTCTACACTCTCATGTCAGCACTCTCAGCCTAGCGGCCTGGTTAATCCAGGGCCTTTGATTTCTTCTTTCCTACCCAAGCAGGTTATGGATGTCATTTTAGAAGCCAGACGTCCTAGCACTAGAAAATCTTATGCAGGAAAATGGAAAAGATTTTGTTCCTGGATGCAGGCTCAGGATTCTGATCCTCTTCTTCCGAACATTTCTTCTATTTTACTTTACTTGACAGATCTCTTGCATAAGGGTCTCTCTTTCTCTTCTATTAAGATACATGCCTCTGCTATTTCGGCTCATTATAATACTGACCCACCAATCTTTTCCCACCAGCTCATGAGACAGTTTCTCAGAGGAGCTAAGAATTTAAGACCTCCTAGATCTCCTCCCATTCCTGTTTGGGATCTCAACTATGTTTTGGAAAAATTAACCTTGCCTCCTTTTGAGCTGGCTGCCTCTTCTGACATCAAGTTTTTATCTTGGAAGACAGCTATCCTGTTAGCCCTTACCTCTGCTAGGACAGTTTCAGAGTTACAAGCTCTTATGGCTGTGGAACCATATATTATTTTTCATCAAGACAGGGTGTCTTTGAGGACTAATCCTACCTTCATGCCTAAGGTGGTTTCCAAAGTGGCTTTAAATCAAACTATCCACTTGCCAACTTTTTTCCCCACTCCTCAAAATAAAGGGGAACTGATCTTACATTCCTTGGATGTACACAGACAATTACGCTATTTACCTGGACATAACCAATGACATCAGAAAATCAGAACAATTGTCTGTTTCTTATGCTTCAAGTTCCCAAGGTAAAGCCATTTCAAAACAGACCATTTCTAAATGGATTGCTCATGGAATCAGATTTTGTTATTCACACCATGGAAAGCAAATCCCAGGGAGTATACGGACTCATTCCACCAGAGCTGCTGCCACTTCTGCGGCCTTCCTCAGGGGAGTACCTACCAAAGACATTTTGGAAGCTGCAACTTGGAGTTCAGTGCATACTTTTTCTAAGCACTACAATCTACCTCTCTACTCTAAGTCTAGGGCAGGCTTTGCCTCTGCAGTCTTGCAGGGCCTTTTAGCCGCCCCTTCTTGTTAATGACCACCTCCCTTTCTTTCAGCTTTGGGATTCTACCCTACAGTCATGACTGCAACAGTGAAACATGATGAACATAGTACAGTTGTGTACACCTACCATAAATGTAGATGTTCGAGTATCTTCACTGTTGCAGTCTGGGTTTCCCTCCCACCTGTCCATTTTTACTTTTTTATGGTTCCTTTTTTCACCATTCTTCTGAGGTGTATTTGCAAAGGGTATGGGACCTTTATCATTTTGGGACTCCTGACATCTGGGGCAAGAAAAACTGGAGAAGATGGCGTCGGCTGTCAGCTTTGTACTCCTGGCGCTCTGACGTCAGGGAGCATGGTTGAACAGCCGACGCCGGACCCAGACTTTGGGATTCTGGCCGACCGAGGTCTGCCTGCCGGCAGGGGAGAACCCTACAGTCATGACTGCAACAGTGAAGACACCCGAACATCTACATTTATGGTAGGTGTACACAACTGTACTTTCCATGGTATATCCAATGCTGTGGACATTTTTTTATACTCTTCTCCTGACTGATACCTTTCAACAATGAGATCCCTTTGATGCTTTGTAAGCTCTCTGCAGACCATGACATTTGCTGTAGCAGACAACTGAGTAAATGTCAGGAAAATTCTACTAGGACAGCTGAACATTATTTGGGTTTAATCAGAGTCTCTTTAATTGATAGCAGGTGTGTACCCTAGAAGACTGAATGTAGTAATTAAATCAAAAGGTGCTTCAACAAAGTTTTAGTTTAAGGGTGTGCACGCTTATACAACCAGCGTATTGTACATTATTTATATTTTTCCTCTAACATATTGGTTTGTTTTTCAATTGAATTTTACAGGTTAAAGGTCATATTAAAAATGGGAAAATTTTTGAAATGATTTATTGTGGTCTCATTTTTTTATATCACAAAAATGGCATTTTAACAGGGGTGTGCAAACTTTTTATATCCACTGTATATGTTCCCTAACAAAACAGTATCAAGCTTACCAGGAGCAGGGCCATGGCCTTGGATATAACCCCTGATGGACCTGTAAAACAGTGAGGCTGAGGTATTTTCAGTACCACCACATGTTGCAGCACAACAAGGTAATACCTGCATATATCTCACATGTACAGAAGCTACTGCATTACTTGATGTATTGGTGACATTCTGAGTATGAGTGTAAAACTGAGCATAAACCCCACCCCCCAACAGCACATAGACTTGACACCCATGTAAAGGTATGTACAGCCTGACAGGATGAGTGCTACAGTATTACAATGATCACAGTAAGCTTAACTGCACGCTTCTCTGCTGTGGACATTGTGGCACCCACCTCCATGATGTATGGTGTGATGGATGCCTGGGAGCTGTTGCGTGTCCTTAGGTTAGCCAGGAATTCCTCAGTGGCCGTGAGTGGTTGTTCCATTGCAGGCCCTCCACTGTTGACTGTATAATCCCTGCCTACATCAACTGTCCTTCGTCATGCAGCATTCACCATGTCTGTAGCATGGTGTCGCACCTGCTCATATGTCCTGTCCTGGTGGCCAGTCTCATTCACATCCCGGACAAGGTCTGCCCACATTGCAGCCCGCTGTTCCCAGTTATGCCACCCCCTGGATAGGATGATGTAATGATGATGATGCCGAAGTCCTTGAAATATTAGCTCATTCTCCAAATCTAACAAGAGGGCATGATGTCTATGATAGATTAGTCCTGAAACATACCAAAAGGGAACACATTACAAGATCAAATACATGGATGTCCACTGCGTTCAGATACAACAAGAACAAAATGTCCAGCACTATCCACTACTTGCTCTCACATCATGCCCCACAGTGTGACAACATACTAAGTGTGTGGATACAATGGAGATAGTATCATTACTGAGGTAGATCCCTGTGTACAATGAGAGATTCTGGTGCATAATCATACACCCAACACTCCAGTCCACTGTGGTGTGTCCCCTAAGGCTAGCCACCCAATAATATGTCATAAGACCAGTGCCAGACAAATAGCAGTGTCCTATTACAACCACTATATAGTGACAGTCCAACAACACCAGTGTGCCACAATGCCAAAAGACAATGCAACCCTGATATATTGTTTGTCCTCTGCATGTGCAGGACAGCACCACATCAATGACATATCATTATCACAGGTCAAAGACAGGCTTACTGTTGCAGTCCCTATTCCTCATACCTCTATCATCCGATCTGCATCCTGTTATGCACAAAAAGCAGTTACATACCTGGTGGAGTGCAGTACTCCTGTGTTGAAATGTGCTACTAGTAATGTTTCTCAAAGATGTGCTCTGTGTGAGTAAAGTCTCATACAGAATGTTTGACCATAACCAGCTGCTTGCATTTTAACATACTTCTCATTAGCAGGTAATTGCCTCTAAAACAATATGTGACTCTGATATGCTAATTGCAGCCAACATGTCAGAATTGCACTATCATTAACCAATGACATGCAACCACAGTGGAATATATAAGGCCTTCATGTAGAGCAGGGCCCCTTTCTTAGCTGTTGAGATAGACATTACTGTGGTGAGGAGACTGCATCATCACAGAGATTAGGTCTGTAGCAAAAACCTTTACATAGAGTTGTGTGTACCACAGGCTGCAGCTGCTGCTGCAGGTAATACACATGGGCAGAGAATGTGAACGTTTTGGAGGACAACAAGCTCTAGGTGTGTCTATGTCAGCCTTGCTGTAGAGGCAGAGCCAGGGTGAGAGTACCCTTTATGCTGCAATTAAGGCATGTGTTTAAGGTATGTATGTTAGGCAAGTGTGTCATTAACAGAGTACTAGATGACATATAGTAATGCTATAAGGATATGTGAAGCATGTCCTTACCTGCAGGCCTGTGACTTCCAGCACTGAAAAGCAGTTATTTACTTTGCAATGCTTTGTGTGGATAATGAGTGCATGAGCCATTCATTCATTGCTGTCTTCACAATAATGCAATTGAAGCAAAAGAACACTGAATTTGAACCCAGAAGTGTGTGTGGCAAAATATACTGTATGTAAGGCATTTAACAGATTGAGCTATTGAGTCACTGCTACAGCAAGTGTATTTGCAAGATATATGTGCACACATACAGGCTGTGACAAACATTTTTTACATCCATCAGTATGTGCATGGCTTTATATGGATGTATTTCTGCACCAGAGTGCCAGATGAATATGTATTTTGCAATGAATGTCTTAGCAGTTGACTTTCCACATGTTGCTGATAAAAGGCCACATTTACCTGCTATTACAGGCCTCAGTTACATACATTGTCATGTCTTTGCCTGCGTAGTGGTGTACTATTGCACCAGATTCCAATGTACTTTCCATTTTTTTACATTACTTTTTATTCCAGTTGGCACTGTGCAGTGCAGCACGCACCTCTGCTGTCACATGCTTAATGACTGTAATTGGCAATTACTATGTTTTATTTAAAACACCTGTTTTAATTAAGAGTTGCGTGGCATGGTGGGTTAATGCAGTGTGCTTTAGTTGTGATGGGCTCTGGTTCAAAACATGGCAGAGGTATTTATTTTGCACACGTGTCTTACAATGTTAGAAACACATTTCTATTTAGCTGAGCTTAGCAAAGCTGCACAATGTGGTGCTTCATGCAGTGCTATGCTAAAAATATAAAGAAAAAAAAAGGAGATAGGAAAGTGGTGAAATGCAGGCAAGCAGGGGGAAACCATAGTGAAAGGCAGGGAGGGATGTGCAGGAAGGGTGTAGTAAAGAACCATAGCTATTTCTTGTACAGCAACAACTGTGCACTTTGACAGAATTTATAGATGAATTTAGATTCTCAAACCTCAGAGAAGGCTGAGGACAACATAACTGTGTTGTCAAGCCAATTGGACTGAATTACATGTGTCCAGTGGACACGTGTGCAAAATGGAGAGCTATGTATGGGACAATACTTTTTTTGGGGGGGGGGCAGGAGCCCATTTTTTTTAAGGTGAAAGTGGAATGTTGACGAAAGGGACATAGGTAGGTGTGGGGGAGGTAAGTTAGGTAGGTGAGGATGCATTTGCAAACAGACAAGACAGATAAGACAGTGGTGGTGTGACACATGAGGGGGGTGAACACCTTGGATAGGGAGGGTCTTGTGGAATCTGAGTCCCATGTGCCTCCAGATGGCAGCAGAGTGACTCCTGTCCCAAACCATGGGACTGTTGGCACTGCTCCATTACTGCTGTGAGGGTGGCTGTGCTGGAGGCTGGGCACCAGGGCAAGGCTGCTCCACCAGGTTGGCCCACATGCCCTCATTCTGGCACAGGTGGGAGTCATAGCCATGATGGACTATCCTGTGAACCAAGACTGGCAGCTCCACCCAGGTGACAACTCCTCCTCTGCCATCACTCCCAGTGGGAGTCTGTCCCCGTCCCATGGGGCGGTACTACCTGACACTGCAGGTAGTGCAGGGGCAGCAGAGGGAGCACTACAAGTCTGGGTCCTAGACATGCTGGGACCAGGTGCCACAGCCTGTTGAGGCAAGGTATGGGGAACAGTCGGAACCGGCCTACTTTGACATGCTGTGGTAAATGACATATAGCAGTAAGTTATGGTTTGTAATAATCAAACCATTGTTAGTATTAACGGAATCAAACATCATATGTATGTTATGTGCAACACACACATTAATTAACATAACAGTCATTATGGTAACAGCATGCCAGTATGAAGGCCACAGGGCCAACAAAACAGTTTACCAAATATGTTAATATTGCATTATAATAAAACATAATAATCAACCGCATTTTCCAAAATATAGTTAAACAAAATATGGTATTATTAAATCATAATACAACAAAACAATAATCAACCACATTTTTCCAAAACATAATTAATTTAACAAAATATGTTAGTATTAAATAATAACCAATAACAGTAATAAATAAATGAAGGTAAGGGGTGGGGAGAGAGAGAGAGAAACATTCCATTACCGAAATTGCAGATTATATTCCTGAAAACACTGATAAGAAATACTCTACAGGTGTGTAGAGTCAGGTCTGCGTGCAGTGACTACAATTCTTATATAACTGATGTAGCATGTACATACCTCTCAAGCTGTTAGTTTGGGTCAGTATGGGCTAAGCAATAACAACCACAGGTACACCACTACACTGAACAGTTTCACATAATGTGGACTTAGATAACTACCCAGATGTTCTATATATTTGGTATTAATTGCATTCCAGGTAATAACTGATCTTCTAATCATGTGATGGATGGAACATATTATTACGGATCTTGTAAATAAGGATATAGGGAACCTTCAAACCCTGGACCCCATGCAGTCTGGGTTTGTGAAAGGCATATCATGTCTGCTCAATCTGATAGACTTCTTCAAAGCGGTCACCAGAGTGGTCGATGAAGGCAAGGTTGTCCACACAGCCTTCCTCAATCTAGTCAAAGCCTTTGACACCATCCCACACTCTGGAATCATTGATAGGCTCACTAATATGGGCATTAACCCTTACATCACTAGATGGGGTTGCAAACTGGCTCACTCACAGAACCCACACGGTGAAAGTAGCTGACTCCAAATCTGTCTACCAGGCATTTACAAGTGGAGTCACGTAAGGATCAGTTTTGGGTCCTCTCCTGTTTGGTATCTACATCTCTGGTTAACCAAATTCATGGATGACTGCAAATTGGCAGCTATTATTGATTCTCAAGCTGATGTGGACATCCTACAAAAAATCCTCATGGAGACCACCGAATGGTGCCAAAACCATGGCCTTAGGCTCAATGCCAAAAAATGCATCATCATTCCCTTCAGAATAAAGACGGTGCCCATAAACTACCATATCGAAGGAAACCCACTTATCTCTGAAGGTGTTATTAGGGATCTAGGGACACAGGTAGATAGTAACCTCTCCTTCAACAACCACGTCACCACTGTAGTTAGGAAGTCTTTCTACGTGGCACATCTCATCACAAACGGTTTCTCATCCAGGAAAAAATTAAGTCATAATCTCTTTCTACTCATCCCCCATCAGACCCGTTATATAGAGTACAGTGCCCCATTTGGCAAGTACCTCACTAGACACTGCCAACAACTGGAGAGGTCATAGAAGATGTTCTTCGTGTTTCACTGTTGCAGTCATTACATTTGGGTTATCTGCTTGCTGGTAGCCCTCAGTCGGCATGATTAACAAAGTCTTGGGTCCTGTATCAGTTGCTGTCCCTTCTTCCATGATGTCAGGTCGTCAGGGGTATAAAACATGCAGCCAACACCATTACATCAGTTTTTCTTGCCGTGCGGTGCCCGAAGCAGAAGCAGTTCACAAGTGCCAGTCAGCCGACTCCTGATATTTTCGTTTTCGAGTTTCAGAACCGAAGTCTTCAACTAAAGCTAAGTACCCCGTTGGGGAAACATTTTCTTGCTCCTTACTGATGTCAGTAAAGGTTAATAATTGCATTACTTGTGGAAAGCAAATACCTCATAATGATTTTCATTCGTACTGTATTCCTTGCCTAGGCCCTGACCACGATGTACCTTGCTGTCAGTTTTGTGCTTTATTTAATCAGTGCACTATCTATCATCAGTATATTTTCACCTCTAAATATTTCATTCTCTGTTTAATTATCCAGAAATGGCGTCGGTTAGCCATCCGACTACCGGGATTCTGAAAAAACACAAAGATAAAGACAGAGACAGGCTGCTGAGGCCCAAAACTGCCAATGATGCTTCTCCTAAGCCAGTCGCCAGTTCGCTGGTACTCATTGAGGTGCTTTTGCAGCCCCTGATACCCACTACCTCTGATTTGCAGGCCTCTACTGAGACCCATTCAGAGTCCGGTATGCCGCGAGATGCTTCAACTATGGAACCCACGGATGTCTCTACCTTGGATGGGTCTGGAGCTGCTGTGCAGGTACCGGCTTCTGAGGGTGTATTCAGGCCTATGGACTTGCATATTAAACTGACACCTCCTTCTTTACTTAGGCCTAAATCTCAATCCATGCCTAAAAAACCGATGCGCAGGCCACTTATGCCTGAAATACAAATGATAAGAATGGCTGAAGATCTAATAACTCTAATCAGGGGTAGCCAACCCCCCTTCTAAGAGGCCTAGGACTGAAGTTGATTATGAATCTTCTGATCAGGATTCTGTTTTTTCTGATTCTTCTGATGATCTGGATTAGCCCTTATCTACTTACAAAGATTCTGATGCATTCCCTCTGCTTCCCCTCCTGAGGATTTTTCTTTTGGAGAAACCTTACATACTCTAAGGGAGCATTTCCACTGGGAAAGCCAGGATTTTTCTGATTCAAAAAAGAGGCTTAGGGATTTCCTTCTCCTACCTCAGCATAGGCCTTTAGCTATTCCTCCTGTACTAGACATTGTTGATGATGCTTTTTCGGAATCTAGACTGGCCCCTGATTCTCTGCCTCCTGCTCCCAGAAAACCTGACAGATACTACAGGGTCCCTGAGTTCCACAAGTTCCTTTTTAAAAATCCTATTGCAGAACCAGAGACTATTTCACAGGGGCCCAAGGGCATTAAGGCTTCTACTGCTAAAAATCCTACCCCTTCTGATAGAGACTCCAGGGCGCTGGATAGATGGGGTAAGAAGGTTTACACTTCTGCAACCTTGGCCATTAGGGCTTTAAACTGCCAGTTTCATATGTTAAAGTATCAGCAACATGTTATTGGACTGCTTAAACAGAAAATGATGTTGATTCCTGACTGTGTGGAATTACAGGATTTAATGCATTCTGCTGAACAAGTTGGAAAACATACTTTGCAATGCGGTTTTGATTCATTAGAGGCCTCTTGCAGGGCTGCTGTTACTGGGTCTGTGCTCAGAAGGCATGCTTGGCTCAAGGAGCAATCTTTGCCTGATCATGTTAAAGCTAAATTGTTGGATGCTCCTTTGAATCAGGACTGCCTGTTTGGCAACAAGGCTGAGGAAGTTCTTAAGATGAAAGATAAAGCTAAATCTATGCAAACTGTTAAAGATATTTTACAGGTTCTGCCTCCTAGATTTAGTAGGCATTGGCCCTCTAAGAATTGGTCCTTTCCAGCCCCTTCCAGATCTTCTCAAGCCAAACCCCAGACACAGCAAAAAACCCAGGTTTCAGTCCCAGGGGACACACAGAACTAAGCAGTGAGGGGCCTCCACTTCCAAATCTGGGAATAAGACTCCCCCTATGGTAAACTGTCTCAATGACTTTCTTTTAAAATTTCCAAGCACTTATCAACTGACTGCCCCTTTGGGGGGAAAGATTGCTCTTCATACAAATAATTGGGAACTCATTACCCAGGACAAATGGGTTTTAAATATAGTGTCCCAGGGATACAGTTTTCACTTCCACACGTTGCCAACACCAAGCGGGTGGCCGGACCTACCCCCCAAATCAGTGGGCAGAGGCCCAGAAATAAGTACTTTCTCTCTTAAGCATGGAGGCTATTCAACTGGTACCAGAAGAGGAAAAGGGACAAGGTTTCTACTCAAGACTTTTCCTGGTACCCAGAAAAGACAATTCATGGCCTCCTATCCTGAACCTGTCTACTCTAAACACCATTTTGGAGATTCCAAAATTCAAGATGCTGACTCTTCACCAGTTACTTCCTATGCTAGGCAAAGATGCCTGGTTGACAACACTAGATTTAAAAGAAGCATACCTGCACATCCCAAACAGGGAATCTTGCAGAAGATACCTATGCTTCAAAGCAGGCTAGATGCACTATCAGTTCTCTGCACTGCCTTTTGGCTTATCTACCACACCTAGGGTATTCACAAAGTGCCTAGCTCCAGTTATTGCATTTTGCAGGCAAAGAAATATTCAAATACACCCATACCTGGATGATTGTCTAATTCAGGCAGAAAGCCAGGACATACTTTTGACTCATCTGGCCTTTGTACAAAGGGTTCTAACTTGTCTGGGGTACACCATAAATGAAAAGCAATTACACCTGTTGCCCTGTAAACAAATTATATTCCTGGGAGCAAGCTTGAATACAACTTCCTGGATGACTTACCTCACGCCAGAGAAACAAATTCATTTGACAATCTACTTCAAATAAGTGGCCACAAAAACCCTGCTATCTGCAAGACAGATACTGCAAGCCTTGGGGTTAATGGCCTCCTGCATTCTTCTAATTCCATATGCAAGACTGCATATGAGGAAACTACAGTGGTATCTAAAAAGCCAATGATGTCAACATTATTAAGACCTGGAAACAATGACTCCTATCATACCTTGCCTACGCCTAGAGTTCCTTAGGTGGGCAGAGGCCTGCCACCAAAACAAGGGACTACCTTTCACACCACCCCCTGCTGCCCAAACCCTAACAACAGACTCATCAGACTATGCATGGGGGGCTCATCTGGCAGGGATGTGCATTCAGGGCAAATGGAACCCAAGTCAAATGCACCCTGCATATCAATCAAAAAGAAATGTTAGCTGTACAGAATGCTCTGACAGCCTTCAAGGACCACATTCTTCCAGGACAACTAATGGTAAAGACAGACTGTGGTACATAAACAAGCAGGGGGGTACACATTCTTACCCCCTCTGCAGACTAGCCATGGCATTGTGGAACACAGCCTTGAGCTATCAAGTGCACCTGCAAGCTCAGGTCCTGCCAGGAAAATTAAATACACTGGCAGACGGACTAAGCAGAAACCTCATGGACCCATACAAGTGGAAACTTGAACCAAGGATTTTCAATATGTTGACAAGCAAATGGAGGAGCCCAGATATAGACCTGTTTGCCTCTCCCCAGAACTACCAATTGGACAAATTTTGCACAAGGACTCCCCACAAACAAGCCGGGAAAGTGGATGCTCTGGCCATGCCAGCACTGGTATCCCCTTCTGCACAGTGTGTCATGGTTATCTCCATGGCACCTGCCTCAGACTCCTTCCCTGCTGTCTCAGCAGGAGAACCGGATTCTGCACCCTCAGCTTCTAACACTGAACCTTGCAGCCTGGCTAATTACTTAATTTCTCCTTTACCATCCCTCAGCAAACCTGTGACAGATATCATTTTAGAGGCAAGGAGGCCTAGTACTAGAAAATCTTATGTGGAACAATGGAAAAGATTCTGTGCCTGGAACCAGTCTCAAGGGATGACCACAGCAGTGCCCAATTTACCTCAGATTTTACAATACTTAACTGAGATGCTTCACAAAGGCCTGTCTTTTTCCTCCATTAAAATACATGCCTCAGCCATTTCAGCTCATTATAACACAGAACCACCCCTCTTCTCTCATCCACTGCTCAAGCAGTTCCTCAGAGGGGCCAAAAATCTGAGACCACCCAGGAGAGCTGCAACCCCAGCCTGGGACATTAACTTTGTCTTTGAGAAACTCACTCTACCTCCTTTCGAGCCAGTTGCTACTGCAGACTTAAAATTATCTTTCTTGGAAAACAGCTTTCCTTTTAGCAATCACTTCAGCTAGAAGGGTATCTGAATTACAGGCCCTTATGGTAGTGGAGCCTTTCATCATCTTTCATGCTGACAGGGTGCCCTCAGAACCAATCCATCCTTCATGCCAAGGTGGTATCCAGTGTGGCTCTTAATCAGTCCATTCATTTGCCAACCTTTTTTCCCAATCCACAGAATAAAGGGGAACGGATACTGCATTCCTTAGATGTGCACAGACAACTTAGATTCTACTTGGACAGGACTAAACCTCAAAGGAAATCTGAACAACTGCTGGTGGCATTTGCTGCAAGGGCAGAGGGGAAGGCTATTTCAAAGCAAACCATTTCTAAATGAATAAGCCATTGCATTCATTTCTGCTATAAGCACCATGAAAAACCTATCCCCCAGGGGATCAGACCTCACTCCACCAGGGCTTCATCTACCTCTACAGCCTTTCTCAGAGGCATCCCTAAAAGGGACATCCTAGAAGCTGCTACCTGGAGTTCTGAACATACTTTCACCAAGCATTATCATTTGCCAATTTTCTCCAAATCCAGAGCTGGCTTTGCCACTGCAGTCTTGCAGGGCCTTATGGCTGGCCTTAATGCTATCTAAATTCCTCCTCCCAACCATAGCTTTGGGAATCTACTCAGATGTAATGACTGCAACAGTGAAGCACAAAGAACATAGTACAGTTGTGTACACTTACCATAAATGTAGATATTCGAGTGTATTCACTGTTGCAGTCCTGGTTACCCTCCTTCCAGCCCTCTAACTTCTTTTGGCTATACCTCTACTTTCCTTTTCTATGCTTAAATGCCTTTTTGGTGTATTTGCTTTATTGTTGGAGATATTCCTTTGTGCTTTTATATTTAACTGCTTCCCATTAGGGGGACACCCTACATCTTTGGCAAGAAAAACTGATGTAATGGCGTCAGCTGCATGTTTTATACCCCCTGATGACCTAACTTCATGGAAGAAGGGACAGCAACTGACGCAGGACCCAAGACTTTGTTAATCAGGCTGACTGAGGGCTACCTGCAAGCAGATAACCCAAATGTAATGACTGCAACAGTGAATACACTGAGTAAACTCCCCATTCACGTCAAGTAGAGCAGCTCACTGGCCCTCTTCAAGAGAAATCTTGATGAGTGGATGGGAAATAGGAAATTCATCCCAGGGATCACTTCTATTGCATTGCTAGATAGGGGCACAGGGAACTAACGTTTGGTAAGCCAGATGACTGGGAACACTATCGGGCTAGGCTTGCATTGGCTCCAGGGCCATTAACCTAGTACTTACCTATGAACCTATTAGGCAGCTTTAATTACATTATGATAAATCTTGACACTTGAGAGGCATGTTTGTCTACAGTAAGTAAACTAGACAGCAGTCATGCCTTAGTTGGCAGGCATGTGAGTAGAACCCAATAGTTGTGACTGCAGGGGGCATCTGCAAATAATGTAATAACTGACTGCAGCAACTTAGTACAGACATGCAAGGGATACAGCCATGCTGGGATTACACAGCTTTATTTCTGAATCAACAATGCTGATGAACACATTATTGGTATTGATGTTAGCATTCTATGAAATCTAACCACAATATCTGTTCATTATATGGGCTATCTCCCCCATATATTTTTTGTTTTCCTGGTGAGAGAGAAAATGTGAGTATTACGTGACTGATGCTGAAAATTTAGTGCTAAATACCACTGGATTCGAACCCAAGACTGTGTGTGGAAAAATGTACTGCATACAAAGCATTTAACAGTCTGTGCTACTGCATCACTACTGACTCTTGAGTGACTGATACCTGGAGATCACCTGGAACTACACTATGAATTGAGCAATACAAGTTACAGGACATTCCTCTGGCATTCTAGTACTATTACAGTGTTATACTAGACTGCACTGACAGTAGAACACACATGCATGGAATACAACCATACTCCATATATGAAAAAGCTGTAGTTTAGACTCAACAATGCTAGTGAACACATTTTATTGTTATTGGTTTGAAATCTCTATGAAGCCCACACACAATATCTGCCTATGGACTGAGTTACCTCAGCCATACCTTTTCTTACCTGATGTCTGAGGAAGAGTGAGCATTATGTGACTGATATTAGCCTGGAAACAGCCTTGGACAGTGCTATGAGTTAAGTAGTACAGTTTTCAGGCCACTAAATTTGCTGGCTACAGCTATTAGTGTTGCACCTAACTGCAGCAACCTTACCATAGACAATCCAGGCATACAGCTGTATGGCAATGGTTTTGACAACACAATCCTGCTGAACAACCGATAACTGTTATTGGTATTGTTATTACTTTATTGAAATACAATTCTTATTGTTCATTTATTGCTCTACAGCTGTAATTCCCCATTTATTGCTGTACAGTTCTACATGCCCTTTATTGCACTACAGTTTTTCTAGTGTATGGTTTATTGCAGTAAATGCGTTATTCTTTCTTGCTTATTGCACTACATTTTGCATACTAAATCTGTACTTACCATGCTCATGGTGCAACCTGGCCAGGCGCTCGGTATGGGACTTGACATTGCGAATCCTCTCAGCTGCAGCTGTTTAGAGAGAAGCACACCATTACGCATACTAGTTTTGAAAACATTCAGCTTGCATTTTGGTTAGACAGAGGAAGACATACTTATATACTTGTAGGGCATTCCCATCTCGAGCTTCCTGGATGCAGATGTCCAGGGTTCTCCTCTTTCTCCTTTTCAGGTCGTCAAAATGGCAACGACACTGCTCACCTGTGTGGGGGATACCAGTAACACTGGTGAGTTTCCTGATCAAATGGTCCCAGGCCTCTGCCTTACACTCTGAGCCCTGGAATCCACCCTACATCAGCTGGGGTTCTTGGGTTTTAACAATGAGCCTGACCATGACCCTGGACTCCTGAATGTCCCACCTCTGCACCTGAAAGTGCACACCTTTGCCAACACCACCAGCCATACCAACAGTTGATTGAGTTGATGAATGACTGTTGCAGAATTCACACCTATTGGGCTTCATATAGACTGTTTTCCCACCCTTACACATCGTTCAGAAACATTCAGAAAAGCACCACACCACTTAGCAGTGTGCAAACCAGCTAAGCAAAGCCAAGCAGCATGAAAACTCACAGAACTGTGGCTTTAATGAGTCTTAGCACTGCACAGACATTAGTAGCTGTTAGCATGTTTATGCACTGCTTAGCATGAATGAGCAATGCTTAGCAGAGTGCAGCAGTGCCAAAATTCACAATATTCTCATAAAATTAAAAAAAATACCATTCATTTGTGGTCATATTCTGCCTGTTATGGACTCAAACCCAGGACCTACTACACATAAAACCATAATTCGACCCATGTAGCCAGTTAAATGTTATAAAAACTAATATACCTTCACATATACTACTAGGCTACCTGTTAGCATTGCTGAGCACCATGCTACTCAAAGACGCTTACACACACCTATAAATAAATAATTATATCTGGTTTCTATTTTTAGATGTCTGGCAAGTGTCAGTTATCTAAATGTAAGTGCAGCTTGGCATTGCTGTCCTCTGCCCTGTGCTGCGCAGACATGCAGTTAAAGAAAATTATAAAAAACATAAAACATCATAAAAATTACATATTATACATTTGACACTCTTCACAGCATTGCAACAGTGGTGGTGAGCATTACAGGGAATAGTCTTTTGTAGCATCCAATGTATCTCCCTTTTCTTTCAAACAGGAGTAAAGCATTTTGTTTTCTTCCTCCTCCTGGTTGTATACTTTTACTGTAGTTCTTCAAAGGACTTTTGCTTTATAGTCATAATTTCATGGCTGGAGCACATGTCCTCGATCACACTAGTAAGCTTTGCAGTCAAAATGACTATATGCTCTTGTATTGTGGAGTTTAGTTTGAAAATATACATTTCTGACACTTTAGAATTATCTCCATGTACATCCCTGAAAGACTTTACTATACTGATTAAATAAATTGATGTTAAAGATCTCAAATCAAAACAAAAATCAAGCTGTCATCATATTTTGAGGAATGCTAGTTTCACCCCACAGTGCCATATTTCTATATCCATTTCTATATCCATGTCATTTTTATTATATATTTTGGAACACAATACCCACTTTATTTCAGGGTGATTTGGGTGACTTAAGTTATCCATATGGGGAAGATGTTCTTCGTCTTCCCTTGCTGCAGTCCTGACAATTGGGTATAGTCCGCGTCCCAGTCGGCCCGAATACCAGAGCGGTCATGGCCCCTTAGACTGACGTCAGTACGGCAGGGTACTAATGCGCATGACCGACGCCATTTCCTCAGTCTTTTTTGCCGCATGGTCCGATGCAGAAGCAATTTTGCGAGTGCAGGTTGGCGTTCTGAGATTTTCCGAAACCGGAGTTTCAGACTGAATACAGAGTGGGAACATTTTGGTTTTTCTTGCCTCAGTATTTTACCGGATGTCAGAAAAAGTGAATAACTGTATTTCTTGTGGGAAGCAGATACCGCATAGGGATTATCATACTTTGTGTATACCTTGTTTAGGGCCTGAGCACGACGTTGTTGGTTGCTTGTGCTAGATTTAACAAGCGCACTATTAAGAGGAGGCTTGATTGTGCTAGGTTAGTGTTTGGGAAGCGTTGTAATTATACTATGCCGCCGGATACTCCGGCGCCTGCTTCATCTAAGAAGCGCAAGGACAAAACAGTGAAGTCTAGGGTGAGGAACCGCAGTCCCGGACGCCGGTCCTTTAGAAGGCTCAGGGAGCCAGAGGTTTTGCCAGGAGTCTCTATGGAGTCTCAGGCAGATACTTTACTGTTACAGGATGTGCCCTCTCAGGAGGTAGGCCAGGCTGAGGGGCTTCTCAGGCAACTGTTCTTCCCTCTCTTCCCAAGGTAGTTAGGGCCTCTCCTTCTGTTGCCAAAGCTTCTTTTAGAGGAAGGCCCAGTTCAGCTTCTGTAGGGGCTTCTCCTAGCATTTCGGGCTTTGTGCCTAAGAAACATATGCTTAAAATGGCAGAAGATTTGATTACTCTGATTAGAGGTTCTATGCCCCCACCTGATAAGAGGCCTAGGGTGGAACAGGAGTTTGATAGTTTTGAACAGTGTTCACAGGCTTCAGAGTCTTCTGTGGAAGACTTGCAAGAGTTTCCTACTTATTCTGATTCTGATGTGGATGATTCCACTCCTTCAGCTTCTCCTCCTGAGGATTTTTCATTTTCAGAGACTCTTCACTCCATGAGGGAGCACTTTAAATGGGAAGGCCAAGATTACTCTGACTCCAGAAAAGGCTTAGGGAATTCTTGTTTTGCCCCACCATAGGCCCTCAGCTATTCCTCCGGCGTTGATTGTGGTGGAGGATGTTTTGCAGAGGCTTCTCTGAACCCTGATTCCTTGCCTCCTGCTCCTGTTAAGCCTGATAGGTATTATAGGGTGCCCAAGCTCATAAGTATTTGTTTAAGAGTCCCAGGGCGGACCCAGAAACTGTTTCTCAGGGGCCTAAAGGTGTTAAAGCTTCTGTGGTTAAAAATCCTGTACCCTCTGATAAAGAGGCAAGGGCTTTGGATAGGTGGGGTAAGAAAGTATATACTTCTTCCACTCTAGCCATGAGGGCGTTGAATTGTCAATTTCATATGCTGAAATATCAGAATTATCTCCTTTCACAATTGAAATCTAAGGTGGATGCTTTGGCGGAAGGTATTGAGTGTAAAGAATTGCTGGATTTGGTTCATGTGTCTGAACAAGTGGGTAAGCATTCTTTGCAGTGTGGTTTTGATGGTTCAGGCCTCCTCGAGGGTGGCTGCTACTAGTTCTGTTCTTCGCAGACATGCATGGTTGAAGGATCAGAATTTAGCTGAGCATGTTAAGACCAGGATTTTGGATGCTCCTTTACAGTCTGATGTGTTGTTTGGACCGCCTGTGGAAGCAGTTTTAAAGAAAATGGAGGACAAAGCTAAGTCTATGCAGACTGTTAAAGATTTTTGCAGGTGCAGCCTCCAAGTTTAGTAGAAATTGGCCTGCTAAGGGGTGGACGTATCCTGCTTATGGTTCCCAGTCTAGGGGTAGGTCTAGACGTGGTAGGGGCAGGGCTCAAGGTTCTTTAGGCCTAGATCAGACAGTTCACCTGCTCAGACTTCTGGTGAGGGCAGGGGTCAGTCCTGCAGAACCAATGACCTGCCTTTTCAGCTGCCAGTGGACTCTCGCCTGGCAGCTCCTTTGGGAGGAAGATTGTCTCTTTTCAAAGAAAATTGGGATTTAATCACTCAAGACAGATGGGTGCTGGATATCATTCATCACGGTACAGATTTTATTTCCACACAATGCCCCTTTCAAAGGCATGCCAGATGTTCCTCCTCCACAAAGAAAAGAGGCTCACAAGCAAGTTTTCAGTTACTCCAGATAGGGGCTATTCAGCCAGTCCCTGTGTCAGAAAGGGGCTTGGATTTTATTCTCGCCTGTTCCTAGTACCAAAGAAGGGGAACACGTGGAGACCAATTTTGGATTTATCTATCCTCAACACTTATCTGGACATTCCCAAGTTCAAGATGTTGACGTTACAGCAACTGTTACCTCTGCTGGGCAAGGATCACTGGATGGTAACTTTGGATCTCAAGGAAGCTTACCTTCATGTGCCCATAAGGCTAAGTTGCAGAAAGTATCTGCGGTTTCGAACTGGAGATTTTCATTATCAGTTCTCTGCATTGCCCTTTGGCTTATCTACTGCCAGAGTATTCACAAAGGTTCTGGCTCCAGTGATAGCTTACTTCAGGCTTCAAGGCATTCAAATTTATCCTTACTTGGACGACTGCCTGATTCTGGCTCAAGAAAAGGAACACCTTCTACAGCATCTGGAATATGTCATAGCAGTGCTAAGATGCCTAGGGTATTCTGTGAACGAAATAAAGTCCAGTCTAGTACCCTCTCAAGACATGTGCTTTCTGGGTGTGAGACTGAATACAGCAGCCCAGATGGCCTTTTTAACCCCGGACAAACAAAAGAGTCTGTCACTTTACTTCCACCAACTATCTCATCAGTCCGTGCTGACTGCAAGGACAGTCCTTCAAGCATTAGGGTTCATGGCATCTTGTATTCTGGTGCTTCCCAATGCCAAACTGCATATGAGGAAGCTGCAATGGTATCTCAAAATGTATGGACACAGCACTGCCAAGATTTGGACACTGTCATTCAAATAATACCTTGCCTTCAAAAGGAATTCTTGTGGTGGGCTCAGGAATGTCACCTAAACAAGGGACTCTCTGTGACCCGGCCAGAGGCGAGTCAGATTTTAACGACAGATGCCTCGGACACTGCTTGGGGAGCTCATCTAAATGGAAAGTGGATACAAGACAAGTGGCCTGCCAGACTACAGCATCTACATATCAACATGAAGGAGATGTTAGCAGTCCAGTTTGCATTGATGGCGTTCAAGGAGTTACTTCTTCCAGGGCAGGTGTTGATTCTGACAGACAACACAACTGTCATGTGGTACATCAACAAGCAAGGGGAACACATTCTTATCCTCTATGCAGGCAAGCAATGATTTTATGGGAGACTGCGTTAAGCCTGCAACTGACTCTTCAGGCAAGGTTTCTGCCAGGAGCACAGAACTCCTAGCAGATGTATTAAGCAGACAAATCATGGATCCCCACGAGTGGAAACTGGATCTTCATGTATTTCAGAAATTGACAGTGTCATGGGGAACTCCAGACATAGATCTGTTCGCTTCTCCACTAAACCACCAGCTGCCAAAGTATTGCACAAAGGGGTTTCATCACACAGCTTGGAAAGTGGATGCTCTGTCTTTCAGTTGGAAAAACCTTCATGTCTATGCCTTTCCACCTCTACCTCTTCTTCCAAAGGTATTACTAAAGGTCAGACAGGACAGGCCAAGGATGATTTTGATAGCTCCAGATTGGCCTCGGCAACACTGGTACCCACTTCTAAGGAGTCTTGTAAAGAAGCCTCCATGGCCTTTACCTCTGATTCCTCATCTGTTATCTCAGAAGGACGGTCATCTGCTCAATGTCAAGCTTCAATCTCTTCATCTCACAGCCTGGCATATTCTGTGTTGAAGCATGGCAGGTCTCAGCTTCCTCAACAAGTTTTAAATGTGATTATGGAAGCTAGAAGGCCTAGTACTAGGAGAGTGTACGCAGAAAAATGGAAGAGATTTTTATTTTGGAGTACAGCAAAGAATTTGGAGATTTCGGAGCCTAATCTGAGTGTGGCTCTTCAATATCTTACTGAATTATTGGACAAAGGTTTGTCTTTCTCTTCCATAAAGATTCATGCTGCAGCAATTTCAGCTCACTATGAGTGTGACCCACCTTTGTTTTCGCATCCTTTGTTCAAGCAGTTTCTTAGAGGGGCAAAGAATATAAGACCCCACGAGAGCTCCTACTCCTGCTTGGGATCTCAATTTTGTGTTGGAAAAACTTACTCTACAACCTTTTGAGCCTGCAGCTACTGCTGAATTGAAATATTTGTCATGGAAGACTGCTTTTCTGTTGGCTATTACTTCTGCAAGAAGGGTATCTGAGTTGCAGGCCCTTATGGCAGTAGAGCCCTTTTTGATTTTCCATAAGGACAGGGTATCATTACGTACTAATCCTTCCTTTATGCCTAAGGTGGTTTCTAGTGTGGCTTTAAACCAAACTATTCATTTGCCTACGTTTTTGCAGATCCTCAAAATAAAGGGGAAAAGATTTTGCACACTTTAGATGTACACAGGCAATTGCGTTATTATTTGAGCAGGACTAAAGATTTTAGGCAGTCTCAGCAGTTACTTGTTTCTTTTGCTTTAAGTTCACAGGGCAAGCCTGTGTCAAAACAAACTATTTCTAGGTGGATTGGCTTTTGCATTGCATTTTGTTATTCCCATCATGGCAAAGAGGTTCCAGCTGGGATTAGGCCTCATTCCACTAGGGCTACTGCCACTTCAACAGCATTTCTAAGGGGTGGCAACTAAGGATATTCTGGAAGCAGCTACTTGGAGTTCAGTGCATACTTTCTCTAGGCATTATCACCTGCCTATATACTCTAAGACTAGAGCTGGTTTTGCCACAGCTGTTTTACAAGGCATGTTGTCAGCTCCTGCTACTTTATAAATTGCCAGCCTCCCTTACCTCTGCTTTGGGATTCTACCCAATTGTCAGGACTGCAGCAAGGGAAGAGAACATAGTACAGTTTTGTACCTACCATAAATGTAGATGTTCGAGGATTCCCTTGCTGCAGTCCATTACCCTCCCTCCTTCCCTCTGTGTTTCAGGGTGGTTGTGTAGGTGAGTTTACATGCTTATATTTTTGTATATATATTACTGTATATATTGTACATGTTTTTGGTGCAGGTTGTTTTGGGACTTGTCTTTTGGGTCTTCTGACATCTGGGGCAAGAAAAGACTGAGGAAATGGCGTCGGTCATGCGCATGACCGACGTCAGCCTTATACTCTGGTATTCGGGCCGACTGGGACGCGGACTATACCCAATTGTCAGGACTGCAGCAAGGGAATCCTCGAACATCTACATTTATGGTAGGTACAAAACTGTACTTTTCTAGGTCCTAGTGCCATAAAAAACTAGGCTGTGAGATTCTGTTTTATTTTTCTTATTTCCTCTATTTATCCATCCACCTACCACAGCTGTGTTCCATCTTTTTCTGCCTTTTGCACCCACATGCAACTTAATCAGGGAGGGGGGGGTGAGTGGGTTTTGTCATTGTGGAAATTCTTTGGAAAACAGGCGAGAACATCTTGCTTCATCTTTTTCTTGGTGCCTCCCTGTGCATTTTTCTTAATTCCCCTATGTTCACCTGACCTATATTCCCTTACCTTTTGCTCTTAGGAGCCTCACTGTTCTTATTACAGGCCATCTCTTCTGTAGGATAGTTGTCTTATTGTTTTCTTTCTTGTCTCCTCCAATCAACAGTCCCTTAGCTGAACTAAATTTCATTGATTTTGCTAATGTATGACCCAATATTTAACAGAACTTAATCTGTTTTTATGGGACAGATTCACTATACGTGGCATACAGAATAAATATCTGGCATGGCTGGACACCAGATGTATTACAAAAATGATTAAATATCTGATAAATATCAAATGCATAAAACCAAACATAAAACATAAACACTAATAAAAATGGTTGAAGAAAGATTTATACTGTTCCCTGTTGATTAAAATATATGATAGGCATATGCAACGATGGCCTTCTGCTTTTGACTTTTGTGAATAAGGCATTCTGATATGATAGCAATGATTTTCTATAATTACTATTATTATTGTTAGCGGTGGTGGTGCTGCGGTATCGTTGTCGCCTCACAGTTAGACGCCCGTTTGATTCTCAGTTAGAGCGTCTTCTGTGAGGCGACATGCGTGAATGGGCGTTCCTTCATTGAAGGTTGTGCGTTAGGCCCGGCAAGCCAGTACATAAAAATCTACTGCCAATCATTAGCGGACCGGAGTTCCGCTGTGGTGACCCCTAACCGGGAAAAGCTGAAAGACACAAACAAACTATTATTATTGTTAGCATCATTTGTGTGATGTTAGCAGCATGCTTACATATAACTTGTGACAGCATAGAGAAAGTAAATGGAAGAATGCCTATACAATATTTCTGAGTTCTGAACAGCTGTCCGTTATGGCTACAGAAGTGGTATGACACTGCACACTGAGTAAGTACATGGTATGTACCATCCATACCATAATTAGCCCTACATCATAAGAAACACTACTAACACATTTCAGAAACTACTGCAGAATTTAATAAGGATTTATACAGAAGACTGCATCACGTCTTAGTTATCACTTGTACAATAGAATGCCAGAAGAGAGAGAGAGGCTGGTTTATTTATACGTAGAATAAAAACCACCAATATCATTAAAAGGTGAGAGAGGTGATTGTGATAGATGAGGGAGGGTTAGAAAGGGGTAACTGCAAAACAGTGTCCTTGTTGTTTAATTTGTGGCCTTATAAAAATTAGGAAAGAGTTTTATTTGTTTCTACAAGTTGCCTGAAGGGTGAGGACAGCAGCCCTAATGGCACTGTGAAATAACTACATTTGATGTACAATGAGCACAGTGCCGCCTGTTACACAGTAAAGGGGTCTGTGTGATGGGCGAATGTTAAGACGAATAGTATACAGAAATTGCTTGAAACTTTTATTTATGGCCAAATTCACATTACCCACTATTACTGTAAATCATTTTAAACCTGAATGTAGAGATAGCAGTGAGCAGATAAAAGTATTTCTATATATGTTGTTCATAGGGAGGAGACCGGTAGCTGTCACTGCTCAGTTCTTTAGCCTAGAGGAAATGAGCCACATTCTGGGCCGTTTTTAAGGGCATGTATTTTGAGATACCTGCATGTGCTAGACTGGAACACTTGCTGAATAACAACTGCTATCCATTTCAAGACAATCTATTAAGAAAACTTTATCATTCTGTGTTAATGGGCATCAGTAAATATTGTGTACTGTTTGATATGAATAAAGTGTCTGAACAATAATAAGAAAAGTACTATTTCAGATTGATTCTTAAGTGAATAAGTTCTGATATACAGAAAAAATCAGTAGAGATAGCTGCTCACTGATAAGTCTTTGTGCATAATGAAACTCATTTTCAGAGCAGGTTATGAAACCTACCCCCACCTTCGTCTTCAGAGAAGAGTCTTTTCCCTATATGCATTTAAATGAGTGCAGTCAAAGGACATTTCTGTTCACTGGCAAGAGGTACAGACTGCACATCTGCAGAGTAGGCAAAATAATATTTCAAAGCCCCTCAGTTCAGTAGATTTTAATTTTACTAATGAAGTGATTATTATCTCATTCATTTGGGAGAGTATAACTTAGATAATTAAGCATCAAGTTGTATACCAGTATTAGCTGCAAATCTTTCACTGGCCAAATACCTAGCAAGAAAATAAAGCTTCTAGTTTTATTCTACTTTTAAATCTCTAAAATAATGATACAGTGACTAAAGCATTCTAATTCTTTTTGGCTCCTGGCTCCCTGCAACCATTAGTTTGGCAAAATTTAAATTCATATTTTTTTTAAAGCTAAAAACTAAGCACTAATAAAGTAAAAATACAATTAAAACACTATATGCCCAAAATGATGGGCTTTGAATTCATTTGCACTTGGTAATTTACAATTCCCTCTTTATGTGGCTCAGTTACAGACTTCTCTGAATTGACTGTTCCATTTCTCTAGCAATCAGGTCTCCAGCTATGCTAACAGTACTCCACTGGGATTCAACACGTGCCAAGGGAGAGAACAGCTTCATATCAAGTGCTTTCCTCGGCTTCTATATAAAATCAGTGTAACCCTCGAGGCATACTTGTAGGTTTCACATAATTTGATTCTCATAACCATTTTGCTGTGACCCCTACCAAGTCACTTTTGAGGGTTTTTTTTTTTTTACTACAGGTTTCTGTCCAGTTATGTCGTCATATAAGATTTTTACTTTCCAGATAATATTACAGCTTAATACAATGCATTAGAGGCATTAGCTGCCAAGGAGTATCA